>NC_061532.1:4525000-4760000 GCF_022379125.1 Scophthalmus maximus
GACCCTTAGCTTTTTTTTAAAAATTCTCAAATGTCTCAAACTTTTTGCCTCCCCGAGCCTCGCCACTGAATTGCTCTGTTCTGGGGTCAGGGAAGATGGAGGCACACAACTTTAAACTGACGTACAGAGGACGTTCAGGCGTGCAATTTCAAGCAAACGCAATAGGTTCCGTTACTTCGGACAAGATTTTAAAAAGGGGAATAAGAAACATTTGTGGTTGCATGATTAAAAGTTGACGTTCTTCAGGGCGTCGCCCCTTATCTGCTGCCAAACTGCAGTGTTTTTGAGTGTTAAACTGTCCGTGATGGTGGACTACTTCACTTTGTGATCATACTGGACGTCACCGGGTCTGGGCAGCAGGGTTTTTTTTATTTCGCACAACATCCAGCAGTGCTACTCGTGGCTGTCACGGCTGTGTGGAACACAAGTGTGTGCCACGCTTCTGCCCCTTGAACTCCGTCGACTCCCGAGAAGTCTTTGTTTTTCTTAATGGTCTGAGGCTCATGTTTCAAATGACATCTGAACTTTGATTTGTTCTTTTAAGATTCCTTGTGTACCTCTGTTTGGTTACCCCTGTTATCCCCTGTCTGTGATTTTTCTCGAGTCTTCCTGTTTTCCTCTGAAGTCCCTTTCCTGGTGTCTGCACTTCGTCTCGGTCAGTTCGTCTGTTGACTTCCCCCCACAACCTGTGAGTTTCCCTGAGTCTGTTCCTGGGTTTGCTACGTGTTCTGTCAGAGATTACCTGTTTCTGTTCCCGTGGACACCCTTTGTTGAATTTTGTTTTGGAAAGTTTGTCTTCTTTTATATTTATCAAATTACTACTCTAAGTTTCACCTCTGTATTTGGGACAGTGTGTTGTGATATCAGTGCTCGTAGGCTGACGTGTCTGTCCCCTTGGAATACTAGTGACTTTGCAGCACGTTCAATTTGGAGGTAATATCATATACTGTAGATTCGTGAGATATGATTTTAGCACTAACACTTTTCATGAGGATTAAAGTTAGTGTCGTCTCTGCACTGCCTACCTGTTGATGTAATTATTAATAAATATCAGCGCACCGCAGATATTCAATGCTGTGCGCTGATATTCTCTCTCGGTTCAATCTCTAGTTTCAAGACTTGAAACTAGAGATTGAACCGTAAATGTTTACTGACGTTATAAATCAAGTGAGGAGTAGAGTCCTTTTTCTCATAGACTTCTTTTTGTAACCAGTGGAGTCGTCCTCTGCTTCACTTTCCGTCCATTTCATATGATGTTACCACTGCGATTAGGATTTAATTGTCACAGTGAGAAAAACGTCGATCATCATTTTTTTCGCTGCTCAGTTGTCGTATATACGGTTTTAGCTGCAGGTTTGAAAGATTAACGGGTCATAAAAAAAATTGCAGTCAGGTCTCTGAAGGCGGTTGAGCTACATTTAACGAGGTTTAAGACGACTGCAGGACCGAGACAGAAGAGAGGGGGTGCACTTGCACAGTATGATCTGTTGTCATCCTCTCCGTGTTAAATAATTATCACATAGGGGAATTAAATTCATGTGCTCTGACACCATGTAACGCCCAGCTATTGCACGATCTTGAGGACGAATATCATCCAAACATACAAAGAGAATGACTCTCCCTTTCCATGAGAGCAGTATTTGCCCTGCAAATTGGGCGCAACAAAAAATTCAAGGCACGTCTCTGCGGCTGAAGTGGGCTGTTATCAGTGTATGCGAATGAGGGAGCTTACATTTTTTAAGGAAATTAAGCTTCGGGGTCTAAGGCTTGCATCGGCCCTGGCCGATTGGCACAATGGTGAGTAAGAAGGCTGTGTAACAGTGGCTCCACACTGTGTCGGCCACACAGCTGTAAGAGAGAGAGAGAGAGAGAGAGATGTTGAACTGTGACCCTGTGCTGTGAGTCAGCGAGCGCAGGAACGTTTGAATGTTTGCAACTTTACCACCAGATGCCGCCAGAAAAGTGCAAAAAGTACACACTGGGGCTTTAAACTAAAACCTGATAAGATGTACTGTGTGTCCATTCTGTCTCATAGCTGTTAAAAGAAACATAACATCGTTAATTACAGGTCCTGTGGTGCAGCAGCAGGGAGGCTTCAAACCATCCCCAGGATCCTAACTCCGTGGGCTGGACGAGCTCCTGGAAATCCTCTCCAGTCATTCAGGCAGAGCCAATTTTGAAGGAATGCTTCAAGTCAGGATTAATTAAAGCCCCATGAATATGAATTGTATGACAGCAGGCCGAGAATGGAGACTGGTGGTTCACAGAGATTAGGCGTGATTCATTTCATCAGAATTTGTTTGTGTCTCGTTGAATTACAGATAAGTTGTAAGCTTTTTTTGCGATCCATGATTTTCATGTTGCCACATTTTTTTACATTAAGCCGGTTGTTTTTTCTATCACATGTCGCTTGCAGGACATCTGAACACAGTGTGCAGTGAGAGGTATTTCACAGACAAACAGAGGATTTTTGTCGGTATCGTCCTGAACCCCAAGGCTCGGTTTGAAGTATGAATGCTCGGAATTATCGAGCACAGCCAAGGCCAGATTTCAGCGATGTAAATTATGCAGTGATGATATATTTACAAGGCTGCTTATGGTCTTTTAAAATGTGCAAGGCGAGGTGAAAACTCAGCTCTGAATGGAATTATACTACATTGCTGCTTAACCACAGACTTGTGCCGCTGCTGAGAAGCCCACTCCTCTGGGTCGTTTCCGTTGGTCACGTCTAAAACACCCACACCCTAGAAAATGATACCATAACGTGGATATTGACAGTGACTCCTCACATGTTTCGAATCGGATGAGGTTGAATAGTGAGTAACGCTGGATCACGAAGATCCTGAGTTTCGCCATAATTGAGTCCGGTTGATGTCAGGGCGGTGGTCACCAAGAGAAACAGAGAGCAACATACAGTATCCTGCTGAAACAATAGAGGGAGAGGATGGAGAGGACAGACCTGCATTTCAAACAAGGGTGTTTACAGCAGCGGCTTCTGTCTTACTTTTTTCCATTCTTTTTATATTTCTCCCTCCTCCCCAGGCATCGTGTCAGAGCGAGACCACAGCTGCAGCTTATGTCAGTGTGTTCGGCTCTCAAACGTCCAATGAATCATAATAAAGTAAACACGGGCAAAAGTGCAACATCGGGAACGGTTCAACACAATTCAATCTGAACGTTCTAAAACCGGAGCTATCATTGACGCACGCTGGCGCCAGGTGCTCGCAGTGAGCCGGCCGCTGGCCGTGCTCCAGTCAAGGTCGAACTCGGGTTAGGTTGTTTACTCGGACCTCTGTCCTCGTGCACACGCCGTCGCCTTGAATAAACCTATTGGAAAAATGCTCCCGTCCCCTGTCGCACTGTGTTCAACATGCCATGAGTCTCTCTTCACCTCACTTCCGACATGCATGTCCATTTAGCCACCTGTATGAACGTCGGAACACGAGCAACGCCCCATCATCTGTCTCCTTTTTGAATCCCTGACCAACACAACAACACAACACCTTTCGTGATCTGTGACTTTTTTTTAAGCCCTCTGAACATTTTTTGGATTCTCATTATATTTGACCTATTTTGATATCAGTTACCTTGTGTGCCTGGCAGTTTTACTTCCCGTCTGCCTTGCCATGGTGTGTTTCACCTTTGTCCATTGGCCCGACCCCTGCCTCCCTTGTGTATTTAGTCTCTGTGCTGCCATCCTGTGTCCGCTCAGCGTCCCAGTTTTACCCCTTGCTGCTGTTCCCTTCCCTGGACTTTGCTCATGCTGTCTGTTCCCTGGCGTTCCTCTGCGACTTTTGAGTCGGT
Organism: Scophthalmus maximus; assembly: GCF_022379125.1. Lineage (NCBI taxonomy): Eukaryota > Metazoa > Chordata > Actinopteri > Pleuronectiformes > Scophthalmidae > Scophthalmus > Scophthalmus maximus. Next base: position 4,528,805 of record NC_061532.1, read on the forward strand.
TGCTCCGTCTGCGTCCATCGGAGCCTGAGTAAACCGGATCATTTCCACAGATGATCTTCACAGCACCCGCCTGCCTTCGTCGCTGTTCCTGCACACGCACCCTGAAAGGGTTGAGCCCGGAGCGACACACTGCCTTTTCACACTGAAAACAAGACAATTTAGCATTGACTTGGGCTAGTGAGAAGATAACTGTGTGCTGTTTGGTGCTGGACAGGTGGGTTCATCAGATATTGTTCACTGTGAACAACAGCCTGCTGTCGCTGCTGGAGACAATGAGGACAAGAAGGGGTGAGGGTGAACCGAAACAGAAAAAAAACCCTGTGGAAAAAACAAAAACGCCAAAAACACTGCACGGAGCCACAGGGAACTGTACATCTTGGTTTGTTGCTACGCTTAACCGATCATATAGGCATTTGATCCGTCTGTCTTCTGTCGGAAGACACCGCCTCAAGATCTCACCTTGGACACTAAATATTCCAGCAACATCAGATGAAAGCCAGAGGGCAACAAGAACGAGTCCTCCTACAAAAAAGCTTCTGGCAAATAAGGTTGGGGAACAACTGGGCTCATGGTTAATATTCTTTTGAAGAAAAATAAAAGGAAGCAAGACATGAGCTCAGTCCTCACTGTGAAAATGAGGCATTTTATGCGAGAGCATGAACTTAAACACGGAGGAGGCTTTAAACTAATTTGCTGTATTTTCCTAATGAAATCAAGTGTACCGAATAAAGCAGTCCTTCAGCCAGTTTGTTTTTTAAACCCTGTGGGTAAAACTATCCTTTGCTGAGGCTTCTGGTAAATAATCATATAATGTCCATGCCACATTCTCATGTGAGCCGGAATGTGCAGGCCTATAATGAGAGTGCCGTCAAGTTATATGAAGGTTATCGAGGCACACAGCAGTGGGAACGTTCACTCTTTTTGTCAGGCTGTCGATACAAGACTAACCTATCAGGCTGCTGATGTTAGGGCTTTATTTAAAGGTGACATATTATGCTCATATTCAGGTTCATACTTATAATTTGGGTGACCAATTGAAAAGGTTTACATGCTCTAATGTTCAGAAAAGGCATCAGTGTTCTCATACTGCCCATTCCCGCAGCTCCTCTTTTCACCCTCTGTCTAAGACGCCTGGATTTCTTTTAGCCCCGCCCTCTCGATAAATCCCAGTCTGATCTGATTGGCCAGCTGACCCAGTCTGTTGTGATTGTTCAACCGCTTTCAAAATGTGAAGGAAATGTCACGCCCCTTCACCAGAGAAGTGGAGATTCTCAGATTGCAGGCGGGGTTACCCCGAAAGAGTCCAACTGTGACATCAGAGTGGGAGAGAAATCTGAACCAGTTGTTCAGAGCCATGCTGTAGGTTGAGCCAGCTCCCAAAAAAAAAAGGAGAGGATGGTTTCACAGTTTGTTGGCCCACAGGCTCCACAGATACAAACTTTTATGTGCACAAACACTGAAAAGGTGATCGTTGCATAATATGTCACCTTTTAAATCCAAGACATGAACAAAGAAGTGAAGGAGCTGCCATTCCTCTTTAAATCCCCACCAAGGAGGTCAGGTTTTTGCCCATGCTTGTTTCTTTGTTTGTCAGCGGGATCAGATGTAAATTATTCCACTAAATTCCAAGAAACGTGGTTGGATGATGGGACATGTAACCATAGGGTGTTATTTGGGGGGGATTTGGTTGTTTTTTTTACATGCAATTTGGTGCAGCTTGGTTGAATTGAAGGGGACGGTTGGACCTTGGCAGAGGTATGAGCTCTACTGCGTGCCATTCTTGTTTCAGAAGAGACTTTTAAATTATTTCCTCAATTGGTCCTGTGACTGGGCCCTTTGTCTGCTTCTACACGATACTGGTCCAGAGAGCGAGTCCTTTCCAAAGCTGTGGTGTTCCGGGAAGTTTTATAAGAAGACTCGCCGTGCCAATTAACTGAGCCCTGCTCTGTGGAAAGTTGCTTTTGGAGTGAACATCAACACGGCTCTTACTTCTGATTATTCCACAAAGCAGCTTCAGTGTGAGACCTTTTCTCTTTGCAATGGTCACTCTTCTATTTTGTGGTTTATCTTGTTTTAAAAGCATAACAGACATCAGCGGTTTTCGGTAGCAATGGAACTCAATCATAAATCATAAGCCAAACAATGTAGAGCATTAAACTGGAACTGCAGCAAGCTGCAAGCTGGATTTAAGACCTGGCACGTCGGTGGTGTATTTTATTGTTATGAATAGTAACATTGTCGCTGCAATCAAACAACCTCCACGGTGACACATACAATGGTGCTGCCGAAAGGGATGTGTGGACAAAGACATACTTTCCTCTCACATCATCGGTTAATAAAAATTGAAAAAGTAATTTCCAAGTACTGTACTTTAGAAAGACTGTGAGAGTCCGGTACCTTGTCGTGGAAAGGGTCAGTTTCCCTGACCCTTTCCACGACAATATGTGGACTAACGAGCATTGAAAAATTATTGTCACTTTTTCTTTGACAAGAGCTGACACGTGTATCCGGATAAAGGCTCGGGCCACTTAGGAGAGCTAAGGGCGGACAGGGTGGAACCTGAACGGCTAAAAATACTCAAATACAGGTCACTCGTTATGTTTCAATGGCTTTGCTTGAAATGCAGCGAGTGATGACATGTTAGTACTGCAAGTGCATTTTTACTCTGAACCATGGAAAGGAATGGCGTACTGGAATCCACAAAGGATGGCAATTGTTTCAGCTCAGTTTGGGATTAAGATACAGGAAGTCATAATGAATATTGCCAGATAAACATCTTTCCGGCAGCTGTTATTCACCAGGGACAGTGCAATTTCCCATCTCCCGTATGGTTCGGGACGAGGGCTGTTCTTTGGAAATATTAAAGTCCAGGTCAAACTGTGTGTGACTTCCAGGGGACTGCGACGACTTGCCAGGGGTAGGCCACATGTGACCACTAAAGGGCCTGTGGTTAAGAGCAGCAGAGCAGGGCTCACGTGACGGATCAGTAAAGCCAAACTATGGCTGCTAATCTGCCCACACTTTACTGCCGGCTGACCACTGAACAGAGCCGCTGATGCAGGAAGAACGTTATGAAATGAAATTATGCTTTGCATCTGATATCATTTTCATCGATCACAGTATAATCACAACAAAGTAATTATAATTGAAGGATATTCGGATCCCAAAACGTGGTGTGAAAATATGATAGTTGTTTGCAGAAATATTGGTTATTATTGCTATAAAAAAAGAATCTGGAGCCACATTGTTGTGTTTCTTTTGGCCTTTCATTGTTCCTTTTAAGCGCAAGGAGAAAAGGCACCTGGCACCTTCACATCTCAGTTTAGTATGTGTTTGCTGTTGCGTCTCACATTTGTCCATTGTTTTTCTTTTATTTATACACTATTCTTTCATTCTCCGTGTCCATCATTCTCCTTTTCATAATGTAGTTCATTTCATCGCCCTGTTATTTGGCGGGCCCTAGTGTTATTCCCCATTTTTCTGCCTTTTCTGTATTTGATTCGTTAATGGGTTCTTTTATCTAAGCAGGCTTTCTTATCAAAAATATTTTTGTTCTACACACACTTTTTGAAATGAAGAGTCACAGGACTAATCTCAAACTTGGTCTGACTGTGGGACACTAAATTCAACTTTCCCATGCTTGCTCCCAGCTGACAAGTTTCGCATTAATCATTTCTTCTTTTTTTTCGAAAAAAGGAAGAAGCTCCACGACTAATATTTTAGAATGACTTTCTTTGTTTCAGAGGTCAAGAGAATCCCTTGTGTCGAAATGTGCATTTTGTCTTCATTATATCTCGAGTGGAAAATTAATAATTCACTGGGAAAATAAAAATAGGAATGGCACTTGAGAAAAATGACATTTTCTTTGGGAGTGACTTTTCTTCCTGCGAGGAAAAAGACGTGCGTCCAAGAAATCGTGATGTAGCTCATGACGTCAATCGTCTGTCTGACTGACTTACCAATAAAACATTGTTAATCTTTGGATCACGGCAAATCCGAGGTAGGAATTGCACAGTCACTCTCACACACAGACACGCGTGCCGCCCACTGATGCTCGGTGGTAGTGACTATCTCTCCACGCGGTGAGCAATGATCCAGGCCAGACGTTAAGTGGCAGGTCACAGATGACGCCCCGGCCCTGCCAGTAATGCCTTTGCACTGGGAACTTTCTCCTCCCTTAGAGATCGCTTCGTTTCAAATGTTTCCCCCTGCTTTCGTAAAGAGTGGGAGCCGACGTAGCTGCCAACTCAGATACGACTCACTTTCCAGGACACCGTTGGCAGATCACAGTGTGCGTGGCTGCGTTACGTCAGAGCTAGACCCTGGAGAGAAAGTGCTGTTTTCTCTTTGACCGATGCAAAGTGTTCTGACTCGTCAAAGAAAATATTCTGTTGGCCCCAGGATATGTTATAAATAAGCTTTACATGTCTCTGACAATTTTTTTTTACATGCATCTTATTTTATTTTAATTTGTTGACACATAAGAGCATCACACTGCAGATCCAGCTGTTTGGACAACACTGGAGCAACGATAAGTGTTTTCATAGTTACCATGAGCTTGACTGTGTGACTGTCACATCACGACGTCAATACGCACATTAATCATGAAACGTCATGGAAACCACAAAAAAACCCATATGACTATTGTGATGTAAGAATTTTGATTTGTTTGATTTTGCAACATTATTTGGAACATTAGCAACAGAGTTGCTGCATTACGATGCGTTGCGTTGCGCTGCGTTGCGTTGCATTGCGTTGTGTTGTGCTGCGCTGCGTTGCGTTGCATTGCGTTGCGTTGCGTTGTGTTGTGCTGCGCTGCGTTGCGTTGCGTTGTGTTGTGTTGTGCTGCGCTGCGCTGCGTTGCGTTGCGTTGCGTTGTGCTGCGCTGCGTTGCGTTGCAGCTACTTTTTGTACCATTAGTGTACCAAAGTTTAAAACCCTTTGCACCGGTCTTAACTCAATTCAATATGAACACACAGATTGTACACATATTTTTTGATTCAGTGTGATTTACATTTCCCAAGGATGCCTTTATCTCCTATTTCCTGTCACAAATAAACCTTCATAAACCTTCTTAGAAAAAAAGACGTACTAGAAACTACTAAGAAATAATTCTGCATTGATATAAACCTAACCAAACAATATTTATTGTATAAATGTGGTTTAGAGTTAACCTGCAACCAAGATACCAGTAATGCAACTATAGTGGAAAAAGACTAAGAGATAGTATAAGGTGAGTTTTCTCTCACAATATTCAGTTCTTTGAATCAAATATATTTGATTAGATAAAATGCTCAGTTGTATTTGAATCCCTTTTTTGACCCCTGGTGTATTAACTGACCAGGATCAGTCAGGCAGGGCAGAGCAGAGCAGAGCAGAGGACCTTTCACTCTTTGTCAGTGGATGACTGACTCCCCTACCAACTTTAACCAGTCATACAAAGTGTAGTAGTACAGTCATCTCACAAGGAACACACTCACATCATAAGGGATTTGCAGAAGCAAGAACTGACGTGGAACAGATTCTCTTACTGACGAATTATCACCAGGGGCTTCCTCAAAAAATATTCATCAGATCTCGTCACCGCTTATTCCTGCGTCATGAATTTTTTGGTCTAGTTTTAGCGAAGTAGTTTAAGGAGCTAATTGTAAGTCCAAATCAAATTCTGCTTAGGGCCCCACATTGGCTAGGGCTGGCTCTGGTCCAAATGCTTGGTTCTGAATTGTTGTGGAATAAGATTAAAATTCTAAAGCATTTCTACGTAGCTTTACTTAATCTTGTAAAAAAAAAAAAAGAGATGCTACATTTCTGACTAGCAGGTGTGTAAGAGATACTGTAACACAATCAGTTTCACTTTTACAAAACAGTATATAGATGTCAGTGCAGCAACATGCTTGGCTACAGCCCGAGATAAAGTAGTTAATGAAAGCGCAGGCTGTAAAAAGACATGGGGCGACTAATAAACCCGTATCTTAGAGACAGTATATCTCACTGTATGGTCCTCTATCATAAACGGTTACTAAAATTGACCACATGATCAATTGAACTAGTGGTCTCCATTTTACATTCACTGTATTAACCTTTTTTTAACTAGTTAATACAGCAGTCATGTTTATACAGTGTAACACTGACTTCAAATTGACTAAAAGTAATACTTTATGAGAACTACTATCAATCTATTTGTATTGTGTGTTTATATTTTGTATTTCTTTTTTTTAATCCACACTCGTTTTTGCCTGCATGTGAAGTTTTGTGAAAGTTATTTTTTCAGGAAGTAGATCAGCAGATGTTCTTGCTCTTCACACTACATCTGCGGCCGCTCATCTAAACGGCCACGGGTCTATGTCCTCGCAGTGAAATACTCTCAGCACTTGGCCTTTACGCAAGATTGATGTCGCCTTGGTGGGAAAAAAGGACGGACTTGACATCCAAACATCTTACATCAACAAAAAGCGAGTGCATCCAGCTGCCACATGTAATTCTCCTATTCAAACATTTTTTAACAAAACGTCTCTCTGCACTTGTTTAGAACATTACACTTCTCAGACTTCAGAGAAGGTCGAATTCAAACTGGACTGCCAACCGCATTTGTCATCAGTCTACTCAGGGACTTTTACTTTGTTAAATTGGAGTTGCCACTGAGTTCAACATATTCTCATTAATTTAATTACACTGCTCCAGCTAGGTTGGTCATGTGATCCACTGTTATTACTTCATTCTGCTGCATTATCTGCACTTGGGATTAAAAAAAATATTTTGCCTAGATATCATTCCTTCCTTCGACAGTTCCTCGAAGTCCTAATTTATGTGATCAACTTCCTCTGTTACGCGAGATAGACATGAGAACACAGCTCAAGGGAAACACGACCAGGAACCAGTGTGTTTACCAGACAAGGGGAGCGGGGGGCCAAGACAAGGAGCTCATATTAACACAAATGCCGAGCATTTGGAGAGGATATGGCTTATGAAGTTTCTCCTGGGTTGGCATGCAACAAAGTGACGGTCTAAATAAGACGTCGGCTTGTAGCATATTGTTAGTATATACTGAGACAAGTCAGAGCTGGGGAGACAACAAATGAAATGCCACATGTTAAACTATCATATGTCATGCCCATTTAGTTTTTTGCTAAACTTTTACAAATTTTTTGAGAGATTAATTTGTGTTAAAACCTCTTAAAACTATGTTCAGTATTTTTTTTATAATAGCACTGATTAAATGATGAGATGCAATGTGAAAGGTGTAGTCAACATCCCACGGAGAATAATCTCCTGACCCATCACCTGTACAAAGCCTTTAAGCCTCTTTCAGTACATTGTTTAGATTTTTTTGGCCTGCAACTTCACTTTTTTTGATTCACTCTCGTAGTGTGGCTATGGGCTCAGCAGGCAGGGTCAACTTTTTTAATGAAAAGCTTTGGAAACTAACTGTACGCAACCAGCTGAGCCCTCAACGATGGAGGGATAAATTTAGCAACTAGCCGGCGGACATAGGGGAGCATGTTGCCGCTAAAAAGCAATACGCTGTATCTCCCCGAGGAAGTGGTGGAGACCAAAGACAGAGTAGGAAGGAGACTGAATATTGGACTTAGAATCATCAAGTGGTAACAAGGAGGGTTCCAGATAAATGCTAATGTTTCTCTGTGTCTGCTGGATGAGTAAACGGGCAACTGTTTGTATGTCAGCTCTTTTACTTGAAGTGTCACCAAAGTGTCACCAAAAGTCCAAATCGGAGGGCGAACCCCAATTTCGCATACCACACCATGGTGGCCACTTTGGGCCGTTGGCTCCAGCCCCAGCCACGCCCGAAGCTGCAGGAGAGGATGGGAGCAGGGTGAAAACATTAGTTAGTTAGGGGAAGCTATGTGCTATTACATAAAAACGTCCAACTGACGAAGAGCGACACACATGTTTGACTCCTCGTCAGCAAGATCCAAGAGCTGAAACACTGGGTGGCGTCATGAGCCATCTTCAACAGATGACATGCAGAATTTTTTGTACATCTGGTAAGAAATCTGATATAAAGACCACCATCCATTTGTTTCCTCATATATCGAAAAATTTCGAGTGTGCACCGTCTCTTTGAGAAGCAAAAAAAAAATCCCGTTACTGCAGGTTTAGTTAAGAGACTGGATAGGAAGATCGACAAAAAGATCATTTCTATCAGCGAGTGTGTAGAGCAGCACGTGGACTTTCAAAAGTTGCAAGTTAAGTGTAGTAAAATAAACATGATCAGCAGAATGTGAATACCAAAGACCCTGTTTTGGGAAGTTAAATCTCACATGATAGCAGTTCATAAATGGGTATCAGCAGAAGGCCGTGGCCTACGGGTGACGCTGAGAACTGGATGCCTCTGTTTGTTGTGTTTCCTCTCAACACGGACGGAGAGGCCCCGGCTGCTCAACCATGTAGTAAGTAGTCTGTAACATTCTGGCTGGCCCCTGTTTGTCCTCTCAGTAAATCCATTGAAATGCGTGACAAGGAAAGGAGAGCAAAAAGGGAAGTTTTAGCCAAGGGCTCTAATTTCCGCGCGACTCTTTTCCTGGAGTATCACCTGGGAATGTCTCAGCTGCTGTTCTCAACTGGTCCAACGTCCTCTCTTAAGCCTGAGTATTCCTGCACCGTATCATTCAGCCGCCAGACAACGGTCCTGTCGGCTTCTGGTTCGCTCGCTATCACATCGTGCCACTCGCCAACGCGACTTCACCATTGTCCTCCATGGTATCAGTCCTTCAGGGGTGTTTCCGCTTTACCTCACTCTGCCGCTTCAAAGCCCAAACGAGATTTCCATTTCACTATGTCCGCAGAATGTTGTCGCCGCCTCCCCTGAACCTGGCACAATGTTTATACAAGAATACTCCCACTTTATCAGACTTAAACACAAACTCTGCCAGAATGAGAAAAGAATGAGATTGTTTAAGTCAGTTGGCCATTACCGTGCCATGCCTTATCCCTTACAGTGTTTGTAATTTCTAAAATGTCAATACTGCCTACACCATTACTTAGTATCCCCAGAATGATGTTAAGAATACGAATAAGAAGACAATTTGGTACACACAGTATATTTTACTTGCACTGTGGGTGGTCTTTTGATAAGTATTGTGATCCCATAGACAACAATTGTATTTATGACTCACACGCAGACACAGGGTCACATAAGCTCATTATGATGGTCGATACAGTTTATGAGTTATTGTGAGTTAAACAGTGCATCCGAGTCTCTGGAGGCCCCATTTAGTCCTATATATTCTACTCACTTAGATTATTGTACCTAATTATTGTGTTATTGTGCAAACTAGACTCAAATTCCAAAGTGCTGCGCGTACACACGTACAGCTCAGCATAAGCTCATTATGATTATGTACAGTTGTAGGTCACATAAGGAGAGACACTTGGTTCTTGGTTGTTTGGTTTCATAGCATGTTTTCTGAGGCAATGGAGCCCTTCGAACCCCAAAAGTACCACATTAGGATGGACCATTTTACATCCTTTAATATCATAATTGTTCGAATATCCCTGGTCCTTTTGTGCATCTGTGTCACATCCAAAATTTCACTCGGTGTCGTGAGTTGATCGTTTTGAGTAAAAACTGCCTCGACTAACTTCAGAAAACATTTCCAACACACGCACACGCACACACGCACGCACACACACACACACACACACACACACGCAGGGCTATACCGTGTCAGAAGTTATGGCACCTATCAACATACGAGCGCACAGACAAGAGCAATATGTTTGCAAGATCAGCTTATAAAGGCTTTTTTTTCTCATTCTCACTCTTGCACAGTGTTTGCGAGAGTTTAAGAGTAGGTTCACACCTCAGAAGTGTACAGGAAGGAAACCAGTTTCCAAATAGGGACTGTCTCTGCAGGTTAACATGCTCTGTAACAACATGTAGGTCAAAGCATCGGGGAGAAGGTTTCTTTCTTTTCTTTTTTTACACAGAGAGGGTTTATGGGGAGGCCTTGCTGTGTGGGAAAACCAGACTCACCAACACATTGAGCTTCCCTGCACTCTGTGGTTCTCCACTTGTTGCGCGTCTAATCCATGCAGATGGATGATTTTCCGTACAGAATAAACATAAATTCACAAGAAGAGAGCAGGATGTGTGGGAATAGTTGCCCTGCGTGTGGACACGTCACTGATGCATCGTGGAAAATTCATGAATTCTGTGGAAGATTAATTCAAAACCTCCGGTTCCATCATGACGACGCACACGCACGCACGCATCCACACACACGTGAAGATGTGTATAGGAAGCGGCCGTTTGTTTTTTTCTGGACACACGAAATGGATTAAATCTTTTGGTCAAACAGCAGAGTTGTGTAAACCTCATCCTGTTATCTGACCGCGGCAAGAAACAGTCTGCCGGCCAATTGTTATCACAGGTCTCTGTTGACTTTTGTGTTCCCGCGTGTGGAACAAAAGGTGCATAAAGAGCCAGAAATCCAGTGTGTGTGTGTGTGTGTGTGTGTGTTTGTGTGTGTGTGTGTGTGTGCTGAAGTGTCTGTAGAGCATGGACAGTGTAAAAACATCAGAGGTGCGTAACCTGTGTGCGTGCTGCATCTTCTCCGATCATGAATAATATATGATACCATATGATGACCAAACGATTGGGTAATCAGAATTGGTTGTAGATCGTGTCTCTAATGTTATTTTTCGCGGCAATAATTATTACATTGCCACGCAAAATGACGGCCTTTTCCGACTTCATGGTGATGTCGTGATGACCAGGGGCAAAAGCAATATGCTGCTTTCGGCAGCCGACGTGAAGGGTAATTAAAAATGAACGTGTGTGTGTGTGTGTGTGTGTGTGTGTGTGTGAGAGAGAGAGAGAGAGAGAGAGAGCGGAACTACAGCTACCTTACATTGGTCCAGGGTGTTTGTTCTTCTCTCTTTGGGGTCACAGGAAGTTCATAATATTTCTGTCAAGGTGGCCTCTCTCTACTTCTGTTTTTCAATAGAAGTAGAGAGAACATAAAAAGGGGTGTTCCTGTCCATCCCTCCATCCATCCATCACCGGGCAACAGCGTTTCCAGGTGGAACTGGGAGCAGCGAGGAGGAAGGCCGAGGGGAAGCGCTGCTGTTACTGGGCTTTGTGAAGAGGCACAGGGGAAGCTGAGTTTGTGGAACGGCAAACACAATGAGGGCCATTTTTTTTTCTCGCGATCAATCTGTCAAAGCCGCTGTGTCGTAAAACACGGAGCTGTTTTTAAGAGGTACCCTCCAAAGACTATTCAGTGTTATCACTTTTCCTGCGTCGAACCATCGTTTAGAAAAGTGCCGTCCCCGTTAGCCTTAAAGCGAGTCTATGTACGTTTCGCGGGACAGCAGCCAACTCAGCCACAAAAGGAAATTGATTCGCCTCCATTCATTTATTAAGTCGCGGTCGTGAATATGTTAACAAACCTTTTTTATTTAAACCAAGACAATGAACTAACTGGAAAAAGTAATATGTGAGGCAGTTATGTCAACGAATCTGGATGGGGAATATTTGCCTCTTGAGAGGAGGGCAAATTAAAAACTGTGAGCAAGTTAGGTGGTCCCAGGGCTCAGAGAGCTTCATAATAAAAATGCTGGTGTGTATCTATCACCACATACAATTGACAGTGTGTGTGTAAGAGATCCCTGTTTGCTGCACAGCACACGTTAGACGGTGTGTTCGCTCACCCGCCCTCTCTGTTCACACAATAGAAAACAGAGTGCACGGTGACGCGCCAACACATCCAACGCACCCCTCCGCTGTTTTCCAACACGTGAATGATATCGGAGGCGCAACGTCTCGCTGTGGTTCCCGGGTGGGAGGAGGCGATGATGGGCCTTGGGGGGGGGGGAAGCCTCGGTGTCTCTGGAAGAGCACATTCCTCCGTTTGGCTCGTCGTCTGCCTCTCTCTCCAAAAGAAAAACACACACACACACACACACAGACTGACAATAACCTGGCTTCATGTGAGATGAGGCCAGTGGATTCCAGCAATTCACCGTGGCATGAAGAGAGCCGCTCTGAAAAATTCCATGCAGCGGAGAAAAGCAGCGGAGGCTCTGGAGCTGGCAGACACGAGCAGCAACCACATGCTTTATCTGTAAAAAAAAATCAATAGAGAATCATCATCCAAATACTGTATTCTTTCACACATCATACCGCACGGTCTGGCGGAACATTACCATTCCCGTCAGTTGCCCAACTTAAAGGGGCAGTAAGTGATTTTGGAGAACGCTTGTTTTCTCTGTTTGTTGTTGTTGTGATTTTACAGCTCTGATTTACAGAAAGACCGGAGGTTTTTTTCGGCGCGCACATAGAACCGACAGCTAATCGGAACCGTGAGGAAATGTTTGCGGATTTTTACAAAACTTGTATTGCTTTAGAATCGCTTACTGCCCCCTTTATATGACTATATGTGAAGTTTGACCCTCCTCTCTGACACAACCCATAAGAACATCTCCTACCTCCGCCCTGTGGCTGTGTCAGTTTAAATCCCCTGTTAAAAATAGATCACTATCCCTTTTATATTGTGACAATGCAATGGTAAATGTGAAGGCCACAAGGCTCTTCTCCTGACGACCCTCGGCTACCGTGATGGACAGATGGTTCATCCAATCGACACAGTGAAATATAAGAAACATACATCTTTTAGGAGATGGAGGAGACCCAAACAGGAGAGGGAAATATTGGACATGCATCACATGAGATGATAATACATGAACATGTTAACAGGTTCAAGTGGTCCATATAACTAAGTGATGCAGCTTTAAGTTTAAACTTCAGGTCAGGGAAATATTCCTACTAATATATAATATTAATAATAATAGTCACAGGTAAAACAAACAAGTCTTAAGAATAATAACAAACTGTTTACTCACAGTCACACGAACAACAATTTTGGGGTCCTTATCATATGATTCATTACAACCCCTCTGAAGTGGATCACAAACCAATCTGCTTGATTTGTACACAGGGAAACCCAAGCCCCATATTTTCATACAATAATTTTCCCTTGCTCAGCTTAAAAATGTCTTTCGCAACCTCCTGGTAGAGCTTCTGGTCCAGAGAATTCAAGAATGTCCCTCGGTGTCAGTCAAACACAAAATGTGTTTGACGTCACAATTTTTAACATCAGTTAAAACATCAGTTCACCCATAATTTTATTTAGAATTTTAGTACAATACATTTTTTCCCTATGAATCAATTTAGAGTCATTGTTTGACTAATAATATATTTAGCTTTTTTAACCTGAAGTCCCCAGGGGGCACTTCCTGCCATTGAGGCGGCGGCTCTACCTTTCCTCCCCGTGCACCTCAACACAGGACATGATTTATACTGTTAATAATTATCAGAGTGTCTCAGACGGCGAAACACAATATCCTCGCCGCGAGTTCCTCAAAGGTCAGCGCGGGTCGGAGGAGAAACGCAGGACTCTGCCAAAATGTCAACGCCGTGACGAGGCCGAGACAGTCTGGTGTTGAAGGACGGCCAAAGCATTCCAGGAACATGTGACTTTTCATGGCTCCGCTGGTTTGCAGGTGTCGCTCAGATGGAATCGAGTTACTGGGTGAGCTGCAGCGTTGGGCTAGTGACAGAAACAGGGAATTCTGCTCTGAGAGGGACTGAGAGATGCATGCTGGATTTGTGTATCTCCGAAGGCCGAAGCCTCGTGTTAACTTAGCGTATTATAATGCATAGAATTTTTACACCGAACTAGGACTGAAGATTGTTCCTTCATCGCCTACGTTGAAAACGTAAACAACATGATGTGTGTGTGTGTGTGTGTGTGTGTGTGTGTGTGTGTGTGTGTGGCCACTGGTACCACCCATCATGACATAGCAGCCGAGCTTGGCTGTGCGCGTGTGTTCGGCGCGCGTGTGTGTGTGTGTAAGGCCATGGGTGAATTAACCTCAGCCCTCTCCTCCTTTCATCCTCATCCAGGACAAGGAAGCACCTCCCTTTTCCTCCTCGACTGGTGGCAGCTCACACGGTCTCTCTGGTCCGTGTCTGTATGTCAGCTGCCATTAAACTCTACTTTAGGTTGAAGGTTAGAAAAACAGCCTCTCCTGTTTTTTTGTTCCTCGCGGGATCCGACAGGGTCAGCGCTGTTGTGGATGTCGGCGGGTCAGGTAGATTCACCCACGGAAGGGGAATTTGACGTGGAAACATTTCATCAGGGTACAAACGATAACCTCAGTGTTTGACATGAAGCTTGGTGAGCCCCACTCGCTTCGGTTGTCAGAGGTCCAGTGTGCAGAATCTAGGGGAAGCTATTGTCAAAAATGAATTGTAATATAATGACTTTTAATTCGCACATGATCAGGTAGAATCATTGCATTTTCTTCACCATGAGCCCTTTATATCGGCAGGGAACGCAAAGCTGAATCATACTGCTGACATCAACGACTGTTTTTGCCCCTGATCATTGGTTTTGCTTGTTGGTTTGTTGTTTGCCGAGCAGGATTAAAACTACCAAACAGATTTCCATGGAACTTGGTGGCAGGATGGGACATGGGCCAAGAGAGAGCCCATTCAATGTTGGCGTGGATCTGGACGCGTCCCCACGTTTTTAGACATCTCCCCTCATTTCCCAGGGAACAATTCACGAATCTTCATGACAAAAACAATCTGGTATATTTAGGGGACTGATATCTGTATGTGCCCTTTGGTGCAGCTTGATTGAATGTATTTATCTTTACCTTGACCTAACCACTAACTTGCTGGCTATGTGTTAGTCAGTCACAACTCCATTAGCTTTTCTCTATCTCCCCTCCACTGTTTAACCATCTTACTCAACGTCATCCAATGAAATAATAGGAAATATAAATAAATCTCTAAGGTAACAAGCAATTAGCAAATGTATTAGTTCATTTGCTTGATCTCTAAGAGGACGCTACATTTACAGTTCAACTACTGTTTATTAACTGTCTAGCAATAACTGCTCTTTTGTGGAGAAGTCAATACGCAGTAAGAGGAGATGAATAATAGTGTCTGGTGCAACACAGATAATAAACTACAAAGGTTTCTCTCCAGCACTCCATCCCCCCCAAAGGCCGTCAGCGCAAAGACTGGCTGCTATTGGTGCGCGGCACAAACGGTCAAAGTTCACCAAAGCTTTGAGCAGATTTACTTTGGCCACGCGAGCACATCCACCACTGACACAAGTCCCTGGGAATTCACGGAAATCAGCGCCAACTTTGCCAGTGTAACAAGCCCTTCAACCCCGCCAGTCACCTAGAATTGACCGTGCCGAACACGAGAACGTCTACCAGAACCCTGGGCGTCCAAAAAGACCTCAGCCACTTCAGTTCTTTCACAGAAAAACGCACACTCAACGTGGGGCTACACACAAATTCAACTCAACTTGTGAAAAGAGAAAACATCGGAGCATTTTTGTGATGTCATTCATACCACTACACACCACCCCCCGCCATCTCTATCAGCTTCTGGGAGCAAAAGTCACCACTTCAGCTCCCAGTCGTACTGTTTTTGTATTTGTTTCATGACATGGGGGCCTTTTCCTCGGTTTCTTCAACACGGACCTTTTCTGTCCGGATCTAATTTTCCTCCACATGATGTCAGGTTCAGCCAAAGGCTCGGCGGCGCATCTTTGTGTCCATGTGTGTGAGTCAGTTCATTCGACACATGGTGGAGACCTGGGCACTGAGGACTGTGTGGCCATAGTAGCAATGCCTGTGGTTGAATGAGGAGTTTGACAATTTTTCTTATTTGTCAAACGATATCACAACTCCTGAGCCCTGTCAATCAATATTTCAAAACAACCTGGCTGACTTGCTAATATTAAATAGGCAGCTTGCTGATAAATGAAGCAGTGCTGGTGTCAGTTGGACAAACACGCACAGTAAATCAGCGGCGGGTCTGTTATTAACGTCACATTATGTAACTCAGAAAGTTCATAAAGACATTTCAAGCAGCCACTTTCATCGGTGTACGCTCAGAGCAGTACTTTATGATTGCAACACAATCATAAAGTAAAAGTAAAGGCTGTTTTATCGAAAGTATTGCACAATACTGATTACATTATAATCATTTTAAGATGCCTGTTGTACATCATGTCAATAACTTTTGACACATGGCTAGTTTATGTCTGTTGAGTAGTGTGAATATTGTGGGAAGCGATGATGGAAACGAAACCATCAGTAAAATAAAATCAAAAAAACTGCGCCGAGTTATTATTTACCATCATTACCAGTCAGTTTGAGAGTGACAGCAGGATTGAGTTTTAATAGCTGGGCTAACAATTCCATATATCAATTGGGCCTTTAGGTTTTCAATGTTTTTATTACGCTGCCTCTCGAGACTGGGTTGCACGAGTTGGAAACAAAAATCAAATTCATTTTGCAAATCAAACAAGGTTCCATTGAGATCTCATTGGATTTTTCTGTTAACAAAATACACGAAAAGAGTTGGACATATGGCCTTTTCACAAGAAGCAGGAAACCATCAAGGCCCACACACTTTCAGTCATCCGAGGCAGTTTAAACAGAGTCATGGAGCAATGTCAGAAATATCCGGTTAAAAAACAAAACGCTTTTGGACTGACGATGTTGTTCGTGGCACTGACGCCAGACGGCATCACGTGGTTTCACTGAGAAAACACGATGAACGCGATGACGGGAAAGAACAGGCTTTGATTCAGTGAGAAACAATTCAGGCACGCTTTCGGAGTCGGTGTGATCATTAAAAATCAAAACAAGAGAATAAAAAAAAGAAACCTACTGGAACCAGAATGTCCCGGATTTTCGTCGCTGACGCTTTGTTAGGATTACACATGAAAGTGTGTGTCACGGCACTGGACCACATCCATCATCCATGCCACCCGCCGGTGGGCGTCCCGGCAAAGGTCATAGTCTTCAAATTCAACATTCACTACCCAAATAAATACTGTGATTGCTGCAGCAGCGTGAAACAAAAGCTCACATCCCACTCCACCCCGTTCCCTTCCACCACACCCCTTTCAGGGGGAAACCGAGGAGGCACTGACACAGCGGTGAGCGACCCACCTCCGAGACTTGTCCACAGTTCCTCGCAGTGTCATAAATGTCCTGTGATCCCGGCGATAAGTCAGTTCATCAGGTCCCCACATCACAGCAACACAGTGACGTCCCTGTGAACATGTGTCGCGTCTCCCCGCTTCAACGGCTGAGTCACTCCTGCGTCACTCTGGGAGGGAATCAATCGGACGTGATCACATTCTTTGAAAACTGCTCAACCAGGACTCCATCTGGAAAAACGAAGCAGCTCAAAGAGTGAGAATACACACACACACACGCACGCACGGACGCACGCACGCACACACACACAACCGGTTCGGTTTACGTAATGTGAAGGCCCGGGTCCCGATTTGCCCCCCCTGCACCCTGCGGCTACAGGACGTCTGACCAGCTCTCCTCTTCTTCTTCCCACTTCCTCCTCTGCGTCCATTCCCCCCCAGAGGAAAGTGGAAGGCGGCTCCTCTTCCTCCACATGCCAGCCCATGCTAATGGAGAGACGAAGTTACAGTAAACTGTCTAAGAAGAGCGGCGACCAGAAAAGCCAGACAATTGTCTCTCTGCCTCTGGAGCTATTATTGTGCCTCGAGGAAGTCCGTCCACCCTCGAGAAGCTGTGAGTCAGTGGGTCGCTCTCGGAGCTGATTGTGAAGCACATTTTTAATCACGCATTGCAACGGGTCGTTGACTTATGCCTGATCATTTACATGAGGCTGTCTGAACACCACAGGCTGACGTCTTTTTTCATCTGGCTCCATTTACCCTTCGTGTCTTCAACACCGAAATAAATATGGACGCTGAACTGGGCTCTGCCTCTCTAAGACAGGTTCACCTACAGGTTCGTCCAGAGCACACACTATTTAGATATTATATGTGAACATCGCAGAGCAGTTTGTGATGAATGATCGGCTTAAAAACACTGAAGCACGTGTGACAGACTATTAATCGTGTCTGGAGGACATGCCCCCCCCCCCCCCCCCAAAAGAAATGAGAATAATATTAAAGATTATACATGTGTTCCTATTCTCGTGAGAGTCGGGTGTTTTTGGCAAACTTCTTTCTTCCCACTAGACTTTGACTTTCAACTTATTATGTGGTCAGAGAAAAGTCAAGATTCACTCATGGGATTTCGTTCGTCCCTCCTCTTATTGAAAATGCCAGTCTGTCTGTGTGCGTGTGTGTGTGTGTGTGTGTGTGTGTGTGTGCGTGCGTGCGTGCCTGTGTGTGTTTTGGTGGTCTCTCTCTCTCTGATAAGGCGGTTGGGCAGTGAGGGGGTTGAGCAATCAGAGCAGGGCTTAAACCACCGGCCAGCACGGAGCTTCCTTCCTCAAATGAAAATCAACAAACAGTTGGAGGCTTTTATAAATGGGGACTATGCTCCGTTCTCAGTCGTTGTATCAGTCTCGGAGCGTCGAACAGTGAGCTTTGAACCCTCGTTAGTGTTGGTTTCCTAACGTCGACATCATGTGCGCCACAGCGCACTCTCTGCTGGTCTGCGCGCTTTTCCTGTGCGGGCTGGAGGAAGCGCTGCTGTCCCAGCGCGGACACTGCGCCGGCAATCGGTGTTTCGTGCTCCTACGCGAGCCCGAGGACTTCGCCGGGGCGCAGAGGAGCTGCAGAGACTCGGGCGGACAGTTGCTCGCGATCGACTCGGAGCAAGAAGCGGAGACGCTGGCGAACGCGCTGGGCGAGCGCAGCGGTGGAAGTTACTGGCTCGAGCTGCTCGGCAGCGGCGCCGCGGCGGAGGGAGCCGCGGCAGGTCTCCAAAACTGCTCCTCCGTCTGCGCGTCGGCGGGAGGGAGCCCCGCGGTGTCGTGGAAGCGGTGCCGCGACCGACTGGACGGGTTCCTGTGCCAGTACACGTTCAGCGAGCCCTGCGGTCTCCTGCAGGCAGGCGGGAGCGCGCAGGTGGTGAGGTACACCACGGCCAGGGGCTTCGAGGTCAACGATTCGGAAACGTTCCCACCGGGAACCATCGCAGCGGCGGGAGAGGTTGCCGGAGAATATCCGGACTCGAAACACGTGTGTTTCGAAGGGAAGTGGCTGCGGGCTCCCTGGCGATGCGAGGTCCTGATGGGCGGCTGCGATCACGGCTGCAATTCAACAACAACGACGACACACACCTGCACCTGTCCCGCGGGACAAACGCTCCATCCCAACAGCTTCAGCTGCGCCAAAGGCCCGTGCGTCGACTGCGCCAAAGACCCGTGCGTCGACTGCGCCCAGGGGTGCCTTCCGGAGGGAGACTCCTACGCGTGCGTGTGCGCATCCGGCTACAGGTTGGCGCGGGACGGGAGGAGCTGCGTGGACGTGGACGAGTGCGAGGAGGCGGACCGGTGCCCGGCCGAGGGCGAGGAGTGTCTGAACACCGAGGGGGGGTTCGAGTGCGGGTGCAGGGAAGGCTTCGACTTGGAGGACGGAGCGTGCATGAACGTCTCGATCTGTGATGAGTGCGAGCACATGTGTGAGAATAGCGGCGGGGTTTTCGTGTGTGCGTGTCGAAAGGGCTCCAGGGTGTCGGCCAAGGACCCCACCAAGTGCGAGCAGCACTGCGCCGAGAGAGACTGTCTGGCCCGATGCGACAACAGCGTGCAGGACAAGACCATGCAGGATTGCTACTGTCCCACTGGCTACATCAAAGACGTGAGGAACAACACCGCCTTCTGCACCGACATCGACGAGTGCGAGGACAAGGGGCTGTGCGACCACGAGTGCGAGGACTTGTTCGGCGGGTACCGGTGCTTGTGCAACGGGGGCTTCGAGCTGCACGGCGGCAAGTGTGTGCCTGTCCAAGGGCCGGAGGAGGAGGGTGGGTCAGGCTCTCCTCCTCCTCCTCCTCCTCCTCCTCACACCACGCCGGCCGAGGCTCACCCGGCCGCGGTGCCCTCTTACATCAAGACCGGCAGCGTCCTGGGCATCGCCGTGTTCATGGCGCTGTGCGCGGTGCTGCTGTGCGTCGTGGTGCGGAACATGACCAAACGCTGCAGCAGGTTCGAGCTCTCCTCCTTCAGGCGGCCGGACATCGACGTCTTCTACCTGCAGCAGGTGACCACGGAGACCTACAAGAGGCTGTCCTTCGACAAACAGTTCAAAGGCGACCTGCAAAGACTGGGAAATGGAGACGCGTGAAGGAATTTGGCCTTAATGCTTCCTGAATGTGTGATATAGATTTCTATATGGAATTGGCTGTCTATTAGCCTCGTGGTTATCATTTACATGGAGCTGGGGGTTCACCATTTTAATTGCCCAAGATGGGAAAAAATGTTGGATTCGTCCTTCCCAAAGCAGACGTAAGAAGTAAAAAAAAGGTACTAAAACGTTAGTATAGTCATTTTTCTTAAACTTATATTGTAGTTCCCTCATGTGAAAAATGTTATAAAAAAACCCAACATCAATATGTGCTTCAGAGCCGCCCTAAGCACCGCCACTCATACTGTAAATCGAACGCACCTTCTGTAAATCGAACACACCGGTCATCAATTTAATTTGTTAGCCGTGTTGCGTTACATTATACCGATGTCCGCCTTCATGCTTCTTTTAAGATTTTTTGAATCTTAAAAGTAGCCACAACTCACAAAAGTGGTCCAGTGTTCAATTTGAACTTTCAATATTCCAAGTGACACAGCGCTGAGCGGAGTGTAGCTGTCGTCATGTTTTCTCGGCCGACGGTTCGACGGCACACGTTAGCCGAAGACACCTCGACTGAACCCAGAGGCTTGTTTGAGGGCTGGCTAGCCGGTGAATGTTTATGGCAAAATGTTGAAAATTAGTCATGCGTGTCCTTTTACTGTGACATTGCCTTTATCTTTGACTTTATGAGCTACTGCCTTGTCCATCAACTGTCTGACTGACTGTGGTTGTATCGTGCCTATATGGTTACCGCAGGGCCACCAGGGGGCCAGGGGGGGCCCTAAGCAGCCGCTCGGTTCGCCTATGCCTTGGACCGGCCCTGCACATGTTTAGTCACTGTCAGAGGAGTGCGTGGCTTCTCTTTCATTTCACCCAGTTTAAAGTGAACTAAACTGGAGACACACACTGCTGTTAAGTTCTTTAGCACAAAATGTGCCTTTTTTCTTCTTTTTTTTGCTCGACATATTTATTTCCCTCACAACAATGTAATATTCCGCGTAATATTGCCCGTAATGCTTCACTTAGATGTTTAAATGTTTTCACTTCTCTCCAGTCAAGAGCACACAGTGACATTGGACCACCCACTATTCGTTTTCGGGAGGCACGGGGCCAATGTTTGCTTTTTGGTTCGTCCAGATCGGGGACAGTGTCTTCTTTCAAAGAGCCATCCGTCATCAGGACATTGAAACAAACTGCTGGGTTTCCTCAAACTCGTCATATCTGCTATAGAGGAACAGCTCAAACAAAGCAGATAAAAAGAAGAAATGCAGAAATCCCCCCCGAATCTGCTTCATCACATTATACTCTTGCTCATAATGCGATGAGGTCACTTCAACAGTGAGAGCTGAACTGTCTGAGGGGGATCGCGAGTAGCTGAGTTTGACTATATGCATCAGTTATTGTCACCCTCATGGATAATGTGGCGGTGCCACAGGGGCTTACATTGCTCCCACTGGACATTACCATGAGGTTATTAATGGGTTGTTTTTTTTTCAACTTTGCCGTGTAACATGGCTGCTCCCTTGAATGGGGGAATGCTCGACATGAATGTAAACCATGTGCTGCTATAACGTCTATACTTCTGTAACCGAGCCTGGTCTGAAAAAAACACGTGCACCTCCTTCTGATACTCCAGGGTGTCTGTACTTGACAGGCTCATTGCAAGCTTCTTTGTTTATTGTCATTTTCTTTTTCTTTTGGTTAAACATGTCACTATTGAATGATTCTGTAAAATTCAAAAGAATAAACACTGGAGCTTAAGCCTGTACTCTGATTGTTCTCCATCACCAGAGTTGGTTTGTTTGTTGGGAGGGTTAGGATATCATTTATTTCATTTGGCCCAGTTTTTTCTCTTTATTTTCTGCACCCCAGAAAAGCAATTTATTACCTAAAATACGGGGTAATAGCAACAACTTTGCACTCACATTGCAGAGTTGCCTTGAGGTATACAACTAGTTGACTGCAATTTGCAACAAGTGCAGCATCAGAGCCAGAGTGCTGCAGTATTCACAACAGAACAGCGAGTGAGGGGAAAAAACCCCGGGGGAGATATGAAAACAAGCTAAATGCAGACCCTCATCTGTTTATCCTCATCTCTGTTTCATCCCCCTCCTTATGTCCTTACAAGTTGCAGGGCAGGACATGCAACATAATAAGGGAATGGAGTCGGTGTAAGCCCCAAAAAAATCAATTTATGTATTTCAGTACTTGTCTCTTGCTTGTCAATATATTTTAATATGTTAATTGCCTCTATCTCCTGTCCATATTTCGAGATATACTTACGCTCATGTATAGAAAATGTCTCTAACAATGTGAGTGATGCATGACGTCACCTATCACCACTTTAAACTCCACAAGAATCTCCGACTCGTCTCCACTGACATTTTGTTTGGAGTGGAGTTGGGAGGGGCCTCAATGGGGCTGGGTTTAGATGGCCCCCCTCTTGCGTGCGCGCTCTTCGCTGCGTAAGTGCGTAAGAAGCCGTGCGTAATTGGGGGATGTGGTCCGCAGTGCCGAGGAGAAAGTTTGCGGGGAGACATAGCGGGCCCAGCGGGCTGATTAACAGAGAGACTTCCTTCCTTCGCCGGCGCACTGGCGTGGAGCTGCGGGTTATAAATGCGAGCTAAGCCCGTTCCTCAGACAAACCATCCTCGTCCAGGACCGAGAGCTCGAACAGCGACCGAGGTTCAAACATGAGGGATGTGGCGGGACCGTTAGTTTCTCTGTTGGTTTTCCTGGTGGGAAGAGCCACCGGCGTGGAGCCGACCAGCGGCTACTGCATCGGGAACCAGTGTTTCGCGCTGGTCCAGAACCCCGGCGACTTCGCAGCGGCGCAGAAACAATGTCGAGACCTTCAAGGCCACTTGATGACGGTGCGCTCGTCTGTGTCCCATGATGTTCTCTTGATCCTGTTGGAGAACTCTACGGGGCGGTTCTGGATCGGTCTGCAGCTGACGACCGGCTGCCCGGACGCTGCCGCCGGGCTGAGAGGCTTCCAGTGGGTGACCAAAGACAGCCAGAGCGACTTCTTCGACTGGGCGCCAAGTTTTGACAGCAGCTGCTCTTCCCATCGCTGCGTCTCAGTTTCCAGGGAGAGCAACTTTAAGTGGGTTCAGGAGCCATGCGGCGAGGAGGCGGTCGGGTTTCTCTGCGAGTTCGGCTTCACCGAACCGTGCAAAGGTCTGACGGTTGCAGAGGGCGAGTCAGTCACCTACATGACCCTCATGGGATTCGGGGGCGAGAATCTGCTCTCGCTGCCCCCCGGCAGCATCGCCACCCGCATGCCATCCGAGCTCAAGTACGTCTGCTTCTCCCAGCAGTGGCTGCAGGCGCCCTGGAGCTGCGAGATCGGGGAGGGCGGCTGTGAGTACAAATGCGCAGTGGACCCGAGACAAGTGCCATCCTGTTACTGTCCCCCGGGACAGAGCGTCAACCCCGCGAACAAGGTCACCTGCGAGGTGGGCGTGGAAGACCCGTGCCTGGCCCTGGGCTGCCAGCATGTCTGTTACGCGAGCGGGGACTCCCACGCGTGCACGTGCGACCACGGCTACAAGCTGGCGGCGGACGGCAGGTCGTGCGCGGACTTCAACGACTGCACGGACCAGCGGCAGTGTCCCGGCGACAACTTCGTGTGCGTCAACACCGAGGGCGGCTTCGCGTGCGTCTGCAGGGATGGATACGCGACGGCCACCGGCGGCCTGTGCGTCGACGAGAACGAGTGCGTGTCCGCCCCGTGCGAGCACGAGTGCGCCAACACCGCCGGCAGCTACACGTGCTCGTGTTATGACGGGTACGAGGTCGACCCGGCGGCGCCTGACAGGTGCAAGCTTCACTGCGGGAAGGAGGAGTGCCCCGCGGAGTGCGACCCGAACGACGCGTACCAGTGCTACTGCCCCGAAGGCTATGTGTCGGAGCAGAGGGGCGACCATACGTTTTGCATAGACTTCGACGAGTGCGAGTACCTGTACTGTGCCCAGCACTGCGAAAACACATTCGGCGGCTACGTGTGCTCGTGCTCCCCGGGATACACGCTGGTTGGCGAGTACTCGTGCGTAAAAAGTGAGGAGGAAGAGGCGACCTCGCCCGCAAGCGTCCCCACATCGACGCCACATGTACCCCACCCCGACCCGACGAAGCGGCCCTCGGGGGTGCCAGCGGGGGGCCTCGTCGGCATCATAGTGTGCACTGCCCTCTCTATTGTGCTGCTAGTGTGTCTGGCTCATCACATCCTCAACCGCAGAGCCAGGGGGAAGATGGAGACGAGCGGTGCGCTCAAGGCGGAGGAGGACGAGGCGCACGGTTTGAGGTTGACGAGTGACATTTATTAGACTTAAAATAATAAAATGGAATCAGCATCTGAGAGAGAGAGAGAGAGAGAGAGACGTGTGAATGTACAGTGTGGGGAGAGAAGGATGCAGGCCTGACAGCAAAAGCAACCCAGAGGACAGGGGCGTGGTGACGTCACGGGGGCAAAAGGTCACTTCAAACTCAAGACAACCGAAATATTACGCAAACAGCTAAAGTTTTTCTTTGGAGGAAGGATTCACTGCCACGGAAGACTCTTTTATTTGTATTTTTAAATCTAGCTCTCTCTCTCACACACACACACACACACACACACACCACAGAGTCGACGTGAGAGGAGTTACACAGTTCTTTGCTTTTGAAGAAGTTTGTGATGGAAAAATTATTAAATTATACAAATGTGAATAGAAGAGAAGTGTGTCTGTGTGTGTGTGTATTTTTCCCTCTTGACTCTTGACCTCAGCGCCTCACACACACAGGCCGAGTGCCCCACCGCGTGGAGGAGAAGTGAATTACACGTCACCTGGGCAGAGAAACAGCTGCCAAATTGAGCCTCACACAGTCTAACGTCAGGTTTTTTATATTTTAAAGGACAGTTTTTACACGCGCGCACAATCCCTCGCCACACATGTAATCTCTTCGCCACACATTCGTTGTCAAACACTTTTGCGGGTCAAGATCATAAAATCACAGGGATGCATGTTCATGCTCAATACACCGATTAGAAATATAAATGTAAACTTCCCTAGATGCCAGAGGCTTTCTCACTTTCTTGATTCACCAAATTCTGCCATGGATTTCTGGAGACTATGTACAAATGTCACAACAAACAAAGCTTTGTCGTTACCATTTCATATTTACGGTTCCAGTGTAGCAGGTTGTAATGTGGTGGTAAAAGCAACATGTCCTTAATGTATCAAAGGAAACCACAAATTCTGCAGTAAACTGTCCCCTGTGCCTCATTTATTACCATTAATGACATTACTGGATTGTTAATACTGATGCATCAATATGGAACAGACATTTCCGTGTTGTAGCTGACCATGTAAACAACTTCATATGGAATTTAATGTACAGTTAAATGATGGTTAGACCTCCTACAAAGGGTCGCAAGTTAAATCTGGGTGGTCGTGATTTAAATAATGGGGTAGAAAGAAGAAAAAACAAATATACACAAATGTATTAATTCATTTATTATTAATTATTCACTTTAAAAATAGGTGTAGCGAATTAGATATTAGTTTTTCCCATCCCTGCAGTGCAGTAGATGTAGCAGAAACGTGAAAATACTAAAATAAAAAGTACAAATACCTCAAATTGTACTAAAACACTGTACGTATGCACATTAAAAACTGGAGTAAAGAAATAGATGCAGCAGTTGTAGCAGTATTGTTGTTGTACTTATACTTCTGATGCTAAAATGATTCTTCTCAGTGGTGAAATAAAACAAATTGTCAGAGGTACAAGAACTTCAGTGTAGTTTTCAGGTACTCGATCTTTATATGTCATAGTTTCCTTGTAATCTGCTGCAGTATAAAAGCAAATATTCAGCTTTTTTATTCCACTTCATTTATTTGATTTGATCTCTGATCGAGAATTTACATAACAACTAAGATAATATAATGCATTTCTATATGTTAAACTAAATCACGCAGACTAATTTCAATAAGCTCCATTATATTATGACCAACTACAACAATTAAAATGGTAATTCTACATTGCATGATTTATAATTCGGATCCAATGATTTAATGTTCCTGACGTGGTTCATTCAGTATATTGCATATATGTTTACTTTTGGTACATACATTGACTTTTAAATTGGGTACTTTTACATATATTGGACTATTTCATTTTGTCGTATTGAAAATTTTATGAAAGGAAAAAATCTGACTAATTCTCCCTCTACTGCCATCCAATAACTTCACGTTTTCTTTGGAAGGTCACTGGTAGAAATAGTGTTTTTTTCCTCCACCGTCATCACACCAAAGCATCATAAGACACCGTTTCCCATTTCATATAGTTCTAAATAACAGCAGAAGACATGTCCGAATGCTTTTTGGATGTTGACTTTTTCTGTATGTAGATTTGACTAATGTTTTATCACAAGTGTTGCCTTTAACTCAGATAACGTGTGTTTTTCTCAACCCATCTTGTTTTCTTTATTTGCTTTTTAGGGAGCCTATTGTAACATCTGGCCAGGGACTGCAGATGAAAACCAGCCTCTTGGCTAAATCTGGCATATTTACAGAAACGTATATTAATATGCACTGTCCCTGTCAAATACAATAAAGATAAAGATAAAGATGTAAGTTACTATAATGTCATAACCAACATAACACAAATAAATAAGGAATAATGTATTAGAAATACAAAATATAAAGTATAAAAAATATTGTACTAATGCTACAGTACAATATTAATCATGATATAGTAATTATATGGTAGACTGCCACTACCACTAGTAGTACAATAAATAAAACTAGTACCAGAGGTAAACGTGACAGCAGTAGGACGAGAAGAACACAGTACTTCTACTAGAGGTGGAAGAAGTACTCAGATCTTATACTCAAGTAAAAGTACCGATCAACAAGGTTTAGAAATACGTCACTCCTACTTAATGGAAAGTGGGAAATTATTATGATCAGAATATGCCGGGAGAAACAAGTACTCATCATGCAGAAAGCCATATTTCAGAATATGATATAATAATTAATGATGCATTAGTGTGAATGTGTTCATCACTTAAACGTTAAACGAAGCTGATGGTGTAGAGTTGATTCAACCAGGTGCTTTATTTGTTTGTGAATTTCCCACCCGGGATCAATATCATTTCGTGGTAATCTGTAATATATGGAATCACAATTTATGTGTTGATTATTTTTGGTATCATTAAACTAAATCTGCAAAAGTAGCTAAAGGTCATTAAAAATAAATGTAGAGGAGTCAGAGATCCTTTTTTTTTATCATACTCACAGCATCGTTGCATTTGCACCAGGACTACAAGTTGTGGCTACAGCAGGCAGAGTACTGGAGTACAGTAGCAGGCAGGAGTACTGGAGTACAGTAGGAGGCAGGAGTACTGGAGTACAGTAGGAGGCAGGAGTACTGGTGTACAGTAGGAGGCAGGAGTACTGAAGTACAGTAGGAGGCAGCAGTACTGGTGTACAGTAGGAGGCAGGAGTACTGAAGTACAGTAGGAGGCAGCAGTACTGGTGTACAGTAGGAGGCAGGAGTACTGGTGTACAGTAGGAGGCAGGAGTACTGGTGTACAGTAGGAGGCAGGAGTACTGAAGTACAGTAGGAGGCAGCAGTACTGGTGTACAGTAGGAGGCAGGAGTACTGGTGTACAGTAGGAGGCAGGAGTACTGAAGTACAGTAGGAGGCAGCAGTACTGGTGTACAGTAGGAGGCAGGAGTACTGGTGTACAGTAGGAGGCAGCAGTACTGGTGTACAGTAGGAGGCAGCAGTACTGGTGTACAGTAGGAGGCAGGAGTACTGAAGTACAGTAGGAGGCAGCAGTACTGGTGTACAGTAGGAGGCAGCAGTACTGGTGTACAGTAGGAGGCAGGAGTACTGAAGTACAGTAGGAGGCAGCAGTACTGGTGTACAGTAGGAGGCAGGAGTACTGGTGTACAGTAGGAGGCAGCAGTACTGGTGTACAGTAGGAGGCAGGAGTACTGAAGTACAGTAGGAGGCAGCAGTACTGGTGTACAGTAGGAGGCAGGAGTACTGAAGTACAGTAGGAGGCAGCAGTACTGGTGTACAGTAGGAGGCAGGAGTACTGAAGTACAGTAGGAGGCAGCAGTACTGGTGTACAGTAGGAGGCAGGAGTACTGAAGTACAGTAGGAGGCAGCAGTACTGGTGTACAGTAGGAGGCAGCAGTACTGAAGTACAGTAGGAGGCAGCAGTACTGGTGTACAGTAGGAGGCAGGAGTACTGAAGTACAGTAGGAGGCAGCAGTACTGGTGTACAGTAGGAGGCAGGAGGAAGTAGTAGTACTAGTGGGTCACACGCGGCCCACAGATCCAGCAGGCAGCGCGAGGAAGTGATTGGAGGAGAGAGGAGCGCGTGAAAGAGGAAGGAACCACCCAGAGTCAGCAACGGAAATTGTGACATTCCTCAGTTTCTGGCAGAGAAATCGATGGCAGGTATGTTCAGGGGTCGGAGAGCAGCGGGGCTTTATTAGACCGTTTGTTACCGTCGGTGGAGGGTTTGGGTCGCGGCGCGTCACCGCCTCGTCCCACAGGAGACCAGGGGCACTGCCCCCCCCCCCCGGCTCTGGACCGGACCGGCCCGGGTAAGACCTCCTCCTTTACTACCCGGTCGAAACCAACGCAACCTGCCGATAGGACGAGAAGAACAGGACTCGCTTTTCTTTCAACCAACACGTTTCTACAAAGTCGATTAATCAAAGTCGACCTTTTTCTTTTCGACTGGACGAATGCAGAAAAATGCTCTTTAAAAAAAAAATAGACTTCCTGCACTGTGCAACAAGTCCCCGCGAATCGACAGCACCCAGCAGACACAACCCCGAGGGATCATTTATTTATTTATCATGTGGAGAAAAGAAGACGAATCAGCTGATGGCTGCAGTGAACATTGGAGATACAGGGCCAAGTGCGCTTTATTAAAAAAAAAACCCATCTTCTGCACTTACAGTGAACCGCACACGACTTGGACAATGATGTCATATAGCTGCGATGTAGAATTCAGGTTTTTTTTTTGTTTTTTTAATGTACTGTAATATTATAGTGAACACACACGTGTGAAACCAAGATCTGATCTGTTCACCCTTGCCTTGCTGACCTGTCTGGCTCTCAGGTGTCACCCATGTGTTGTTACATAGGGATGTACCGATCCCAATATTCCATATCGGTATGGGGGCATTATTGGCCAAAATGACTGGATCAGATATCGGAAGAAATGAGAAGTAAAATCCGATCTGATGCATCACAGTAAACACACCAAATAAATGCCTATTGACATTATCTACTGAGCCTTGAAAATCATTCCGGCATGAGGTTTTAGATGGCTTGGTCAATCAAAGTGCATCCTGAACAATGCATCTTTAATATTTTATTAACGAGTGGGGTGAACTGGGCAGTGTGACAGTGGAGCTGCACTATAGTGAACTGCGAACCTGCTCAACGCAAACAGCCTGAAAACCAATTTCCTCCCCCCCCTTTTCATTTTATCCTTACCAATATTTGCGCTGCTGGGCCACTGCAGCAACTCTGCCCCCTTTAAGCCCTGTTAATCTTTGACTTCTCTCCCCGTGGACGTCTCGTTAGGGCGAGGACAGCATGTGGACGCTGGCCCTTCAGTTGGTGTCCATCGGTTTACGCCTGCAGGTACAGTATACACCACTGATCACTCACGCTCTGTCTTCCACAACCTGAACAGGTTGGAAACAACGGTGACCAGAAATGAGGAAATCTGAAACGGAATCGGAATTTCTGATTTGCAACCTTACAAGATTTGCAAGAGACAGTAAACAGTATTGTGGGGCAAATATGCTCAGCTCATTTCAAACCGCCGCTCTTTCACTTTCTTGCCGAGAGTCAGATGAGAAGTTCGATACCACTCTCATATTTATATGGTAATTATGAATAGGTGGGCTGAGGTTAGGAAGGGTGAGTTCATTTTCTTTTTAAACCCATTGAAACATAGACCTCCACGAGCCCCACCCATTTGGAAATGTAACGATACATTCGAGTAAAAATAAAGAAAATGAATAAGAAAAAAGTAATGACAATGATGATGATAATAATGAATGAATGGAATGACAGGATCGTATATGACCTGGGCCTCTCGGTGCCTCTTTCCTCCTGTTTTATGCAACTGGCTGGCGCCCCAAAGTCGCCGCGCAGACGCTAAGAGTGGCAACGATCATCTCACCTAACTCTCGGCAAGAGAGTGAACAGGCATATATATCCCAGATCCCTCAACTTGGAATTCAGTTCCTCTTCCATCCCGCAGGTGACCGCATGCGGCCCGTCGTGCACTCTATATGGCCTGCAAGCCGCCTGCTCCTCACAGGGCCACTACTGGCTTCCCGCTCTGCCCCCCGGCATCACCCACCTGTACCTGGACATGAACCGCATCGGCGAGATCAACAGCACCGCGCTCAGGCAGTATGAGCAGCTGCAGGCATTGGACCTCGGCATGCAGCACGCGCAGCTCGTCATCAGGAACAACGCTTTCCTCAGACAGGGGAAGCTGATCAGGTTGGTCCTCGGCCACAATCGCGGCCTTCGGCTGGAGTCGAGGGCCTTCGCGGGGCTGTTCGGCTTGAAGGAGCTGTTTTTGGATTACTGCGACCTGGACGACTCCATACTGGCGGGCAGCTACCTGCAGCCCCTCCTGTCCTTAGAGATGCTCGATCTCTTTGCGAACAGAATAGAGAGACCGCAGCCCGGACAGTTCTTCTCAAGACTCACAAAGTTCACCCAGTTGAACCTCAAGTTGAATAAGATCACACGCTTGTGCGAAGGGGATCTTGTTGGTTTCAGGGGGAAGCACTTCGCAGTCCTGAACTTGAAGTCCACCGGCTTAGGCAGCATGTATGGTGCAGACTTTGAAGGGGAGAGTTGCGGGAACCCCTTCAGGGGGATGGCATTTGACATCCTTGACGTATCAGGCAATGGGTTCGGCACTAACAACACAAGACGATTTTTAAAAGCAATACGGGGGACTCTGATCACTCAGCTTATATTTTCTCACAGTAACATGGGTAGGGGCTTCTCACACGACAACTTCCCCGATCCGGATGAATGCACGTTCGAAGGCCTCGTGGACAGCGCGGTCGACGCCTTCGATCTGTCGAAAGGCTTCATCTTTGCCCTGCAGACGGCCGTTTTCAGTCCTCTGAAGGTTGCAAGAATCATCGACGTTTCCAAAAACAAAATCAACGAGATCAACAGAAACGCCTTCGACGGCCTTCAGGGACACTTGCGGATGCTCAACCTGTCAAACAACCTGCTCGGAGAAGTATTCTCTCACACGTTCGGCAATCTGACGGACCTTAGGGTGCTGGACTTGTCCTTCAACCACATTGGCGCGTTGGGGTACCACGCCTTCAGTGGTCTTCCTAAATTGCGAGCGTTGTACCTGACAGGGAACTCACTGCGAGACCTGGGTTCTCCTGCATCGTTACCAAACTTAGATTGGCTCCTTTTGGGCGACAACAAGTTGACATCCCTGTACAGTATCACTGACCTGGGTACGAGCAGCATCCACTTGGATTTAAGGAGCAACCGGTTAACTAACTTGGAGGATTTTTATTTCGTAGCAACTAATTTCAAGCGTCTCCAGAATTTCTTCTACAATGGCAACTTCATCAAGTGGTGCACATTAAACAGGAATATTACAGTACCTTATAATAATACTTTGGAAGTGCTAGATCTTAGTGACAGTTTCCTGCAAACAATTTGGGCGCAGGGGAAATGCCTTCACCTGTTCGATCAACTGAACAATCTTCTCGGCCTCAGTATAAGCTCCAACTCGCTCACGACGCTCCCGCAAGGGATTTTCCGAGGTCTCAGCTCGATCATAGAGATCGACCTCTCGTCGAACTCCTTGACCTTCCTGCAGCCACATGTCCTTCCGGTCAGCCTGAAACGACTTGACCTCTCAAACAACTTCCTAGCCTCCCCGGATCCCACGGCGTTTCGGTCCCTCCTCTTCCTCAGCCTGGCGGATAATCGGTTCCACTGTGATTGTAGTCTGGAGCGATTCCTGCAGTGGCTGAATGTGAAAAATGTAACATTCCTGAGCCCAGCGGAGGATTTCACATGTGAGTTTCCCGCTGCTCTATATAAACTTCCTCTTCAGAATTACTCCATGATTGTGGAACCGTGTGAAAAGGACGACGAAGAGCTGGTCCGACATCTGAAGTTTGCCCTCTTCATCTTCTCTGCCCTGCTCATCACCACTGTCACCCTGGGCGGGGTCGCTTACGGCCACCTCCGAGGGCACATCTTCCTCATCTACAAAAAGATCGTACGCAGGGTTCTCGAGGGCCAAAAGGCGACGCCTCGCGTCGAGGAGGCGCAGTACGACGCCTTCCTCTGCTTCAGCAACAATGACTACGCGTGGGTGGAGGCTGCTCTGCTGCAGAAACTGGACGACCAGTTTTCAGAGGAGAACATGTTCCACTGTTGTTTCGAGGCCAGGGACTTCCTGCCAGGCGAGGATCACCTCTCCAACATCAGAGACGCCATCTGGGGCAGCAGGAAGACCGTGTGCGTCATCTCCAAGGAGTTCCTCAAAGGTACAGCTTCTCAGATGGTGCTACCAGTCACATGGTAACACTGTGTCTGCTTAAGTTCTGGCCCTTTGCTCCAAGGAATGGGAACAGATTCCCTTTCTTGCCAATTGGTCGATGAGGAGATTGATAGCATTTGACCAAATGTCCACCAAGCTTGACCCTTGACGCCTTGTTGATTTCTGAAAAGATGGCGTTGTAGCCAACACTGTGGCCAGTAAACCCCCAGACTAACCGAGATGTGCCTCTCTCTCTAGATGGCTGGTGCTTGGAGGCGTTCATGCTAGCCCAGGGCCGGATGCTGGAGGAGCTGACAAACGTCCTGGTCCTGCTGGTGGTGGGGAAGGTGTGTATTAGGCTGCTGAGTTAGTTACTAGATGTGCTTTATTCATTTTGGCCATTTGTACACAGGACATAATTATGATGGATGGTTCAGTACCCACTTTTCACCAGTAGATGGCAGGCGTCAAACACATTTAAATAAACATTGAATCCCTTAGGGCGGAAAGCTTTTTACTAATTTACAAATGGAAAAATGTTAACTTCCTCACCGTAAACTGCTTGACAAAAATTCCATTCTGACGCAATACAACCAAAGGTGGCCCACTACCAGCTGTTGAAGTTCAATGCGATCCGAAGGTTCGTTCAGAAGAGGGAATACCTCGTCTGGCCAGAGGACCCTCAGGACCTGGAGCAGTTTTATGAGCGGCTGATCTCGCGGATCCTCCAAAACACCAAGGTGGAAAAGGTGGCGGAGGACGACCCTAGGCCGGCGCCGCAGCCCGGCGGTCGGCCTCAGCGCAGGGACGACGTCGAGCTGGAGGACATCAGAGCGATGGCCATGTGACCTCTGACCTTTGAAGAAACCCTCCCTGCAACCTGTGTCTCCGGCAAGGTACGACTCAGGCTCCATGACCCAATCACATGTACAGTGCAAACACGTGATTGGAATTTACTCAATATAATATTACCTTTTTGTGCGATCAATGTAAATAACAGTGTTTGTAACCATTTACTTCTTGCGTTTAAATAAATAAAAAAAAATCAATGATTAGTCTTTTCAATTAATGAACTATGATTGACTGTAAGAATTGATTTTCAAAATGATTATGTTTTTCCTCACATTTCTCTGTAGATTGTTTTCATTATTTAACTGAAGGAGCCTTTAAAATAAAAATAAAGGTTGCTGCTTTTGGAGTGGTGTTTGATTCCTGAGGGCTTGTATTAAGCAGCAAGATGATATAGAATATATTTGTCAGTGGTTTGAGAAGTGTTGATCATCTCTCATCTACTGTTATGCTTCATTTTCACGGTGGCGGGATCATCATTTCAACGAAACACAAAACATTCACGTGAGTTTTGGCCTGGAAACGAGCGTAATCTCTGCCCTTGGGTTTGGTTCCACCGAAACTCAACCTCAGTTTGAATTAATCTAATAATGATAGTGGAAATAATTATAACATTTGGGAGTGGGGGGAAAACCCTCCTCTGTATTTTTATTCATTACTTTTACCACTAGATGGCGTGTGTTAGCCACTTCTTTACTGACTCTTCATGTGTGATCAGTGAGAACCCAGGGGTTAATAGGTGAGAGATTAGTCATCACCACACACACACTCACACACACAAAAACTGTGTCTAATAGCGCCGGGGCGTGTCGCACAACAGCGACTGCAAACGATACAATCTCCAAGAGCACTTTGGGTTCGTCCGACTGCAAGACGAGTGAGTCCGAGGTCAGTCGGTTTCCTTTCATTTGAGCTGTGTGTGTGTGTGTGTGTGTGTGTGTGTGTGTGCGTGTGTCTGAAAACAGGAAGCCACTGGGCAGAGGAGCGCTTCCGTCCTGTTGGCCCCAGCAGCCGGCGTCCTCCAGGCCTTTATGAGCCAGCTGTTCTGAACATTACAGACCTGTCTTCAGGCCCCTGCTGCTGATACACTGCGGACAGTCCATTAATATCTGTCCAGTATGCTTTAAAAAATTAATTAAAATACAGTATGTGGAATTTGTTTTTACCAGTGTCAGAAAAAAGCGTAGGTTAGTGCACCCATAATGAAGAAGGTTTTAGCTGAGGGCCACAAAAAGTATTGATCAAACAATACATTTTTAATTCACATTTTGTTATAGAGCTGGTTCCTTCACAACAATAACAGTGATTCAGCTGTGGCTCACGATATTTTTAATATATTCAAGTCATAATTTATCTTGAAGGGAACAAGAATGTCTGCACATGGAAAATGGATTCACTAGTTGTCGAGAAATTTTGCCCCCACAAGCACCAGATGAACCGTCGTCCTCAATGGGGTTCATCCACTGGGGAACATGAATTTCGGTGAAAAATGTCATAGATGTTTCGGTCTGGGCCAAAAGCCGTGCTGGTGGTACTGTATGACCAGAACCATAGACAGCGATAACGACAAGTAAGGTGAAGAGGTGAATTCATAAAGCAGGGGTGAGAAAAGAATGAATGTATATTAAAAAACTAAAAACCTCAGCTCCTCCACTGATCTAAAATAAATCGGAGGAAAAAACCTGATCCACTCCCTTGAATCTGGCCCAGTGCAGCAGCAGCAGCAGCAGCAGCAGCAGCAGCAGCGCCAACATCTAATTTGAAAAGTGGAAGCAAATGTTTACCTTGTAAACAAGCTCTCCAGCTCCGAGGCCTCTTCACAGTTATTTCAGGCCCGCGGAATATACTTAGAAACAGACGCACACATGCTTCTGAGATTCTCCGCTCGCAGGGAAACGTAACCAACCCCTGCCCCGTGGCCATAGTTAATATTTGACCTCTGTTTGAGTAAATATAATTACAGGGATGCTCACGCAGGCCCGAGGAGAGATCGTCTGAGGGGGAAGTGGACTCATCCTCAGTGCGGCAACTGAGCGTCGGAGGAGGAGAGCGAAACGCAGCCACGGGTGGGGGGGGGTCTGAGGCCGAGGGGAGAACATAAGTCTCAGGCTGTGTGAGTCAAAATAAAAATCTTTCCTTCAACACAGAAGCATCAAGCGAGCCCAGTGTGGGCGGTTAACTCGTGTCACGAGTTTTTAAATGGCTTGTTTGTTTGTGGGAGTTTGTTTTTTGGGGTTGCGGGGTGCGACGGGGTGACAGAGAAGCAGCAGCAGCAAAAGGCACTGTGGTACTTTTCCTCCCTCCTCCGTCACCGGTCGCTGAACACGCGAGCGTCATCCCTCCAGTTTCCAACTGCACTTCTGAGCCAAACTTTGTGGTGGAGAGCGGCTATTCATGTTATAACTAACGCCCTGTGATGGGTTAATTATGTCTCCACAGAAATCCCCCTCGACGCGAGGAGTGTCTGGGACGCGGAATTAAACACCACATTAGGGGCTTTTCAAAGCGGGCCTCGGGTACAGTCGGAAGAAGATTAGTGGTGAGACTCACACATCAAAAGACAATCAAGTAATGTGGGATCTCTGCAGTTGGACTGACGAACAAACAGAGATGACTAACTCAGGCCTGGCGTCCCAGAGTGTAAAAAAAAAACACAACCCCAGCCCTAACCCAGTGTGGAACTTACCATAAACTTATACTGGGAGCAGATCGGCCTTCACATTCCACAGCCGAGGACAGAGAGAGGATCTTTTCCCAGCTGACCTCTGGAGGAAACAGGTGTTTTCTGCACTTGGGTTAGGAATGGATATATGTTAGCAGAGAGAAAGTGAAGGGGTCACGAGGAAGAAAGGGGGGGGGGGGGGAAAACAAACATTTTATGTTTACGTCCGTCAGCTGTTTAGAGAGACGGATCAATCAGGGGACAGTTTGGACTCTCTGCTCTGACGGGAGCACTTCTCTTGGCCGTGTGGCTAGCAAAGAATTAAATCAATAAAATAAAAATATTATCAACCACACACAAAAACCCAATGGAGCTGAGACACTGACACGTTCGTGGGGAGCTGCAGATTCCCGATGACCGAATATGAAAAACTCTGTTCTTCCATAATATTCTCTCATTGTGAGGACAAAGAAAGAAAAAGAGGCAGCGGGCATTGTTCCAATGTAACAGAAGAGTAACTCATAATAAAAATACCTATCTTTTAGACAAGCTAAACCACCGGGGACAGACGGGCTGCTGCCGTCTGCCTCAGCAGGCCTGAACGTTCACGGCACTTCTTTCCCTTTATGTAATTGACACAGAAGTTTTCTCTGCGACAACACATTAAGCCTGTTCCAAAAATAATTTTACCATTTTTTTTTTGGGGGGGGGGGAGGAATTTCCAAAACCCACTTCTAAACAGTTCCCGAGGAGAAATCCTGATGATGTACTTTGCCTCATGGGGTTGAGAAGATGAGATCTGTATCACAAACCAGCAATAAAAATATGATCCATTACTCGTGTGTAAATGAAGCCTACACGAGCCCAGAGAGCAGGCGGTCCACTTTAAATCCA
Source organism: Scophthalmus maximus (assembly GCF_022379125.1). NCBI lineage: Eukaryota > Metazoa > Chordata > Actinopteri > Pleuronectiformes > Scophthalmidae > Scophthalmus > Scophthalmus maximus. The sequence goes on from NC_061532.1 coordinate 4,565,910, forward strand.
GCCAGTGACCCCGGGCCAGATGTAACGGATATCAGTGACGGCGCCGGCGGTTATGAGACAATGAAACGGGCGTACACTGTTATGATAGAAGATATTCCTCCTTTGAACTGAGCCTCGTCTCGAGTGTGTGCGTTCCTAGTGTGTACAAGACAGAAAGAACAGGCAAAAGCAGACAGCGTGACAATAGTGATAAAAAAGACATTTTAATCATACGATACATCTTATGTCTGAGGCATGTGGCGACTTGAACGCGATGGCACGCTGAGAATTGAACAATGGGTCCCACAAAAATACAACAACAACAAAAAAGTGTCAGGCGATGATTTGACGTCAGCTCATAAAATGTGGCGCTTTTTTTGTTAACGTGTATTTATAATTACACACAATATCACGACAATTTACTGTACGATTTTACCGTCGGTGCATACGGCTGCTGACCAACACTGGACACTTTAGTTTGCAACACTTCGTGGAGATGTCTTTGTGTAAACAAAACAACAACATTAATTTCCCATAGTGGTGTAGCTTTCTCAATGGTGTGTTTATGTGTTTCACTGTAAAAATCAAACACGTGAAGCAGAATGCAAACAGAATGTTTGCTGGGTCTGTGCTGTTTTATAAAACACGTGGAGGCACTTGGTCAGAAAACACATCCAGAACATCGTTGCTTTGCACTAAAAACATTGAAGGAGTCATTCCTTTTTTGATTTTTTTGGGCTATTTGTTTTGGATTGACATTTATCAAAATATCCATGTGTCATCAACACAAGCTTTCAGAGGAGGGATTAGTGTTTATTGCAATAGGAGGCACGCTGGTTTCACTTTTTGGCACGCTAAAGTCCGAAGCTGAATTGCACTTCACTTTCAACGTCCTGTTGAAACAGTAGAGCTTCTTTGGAGAGGCGGACGACGCGCGCTCACTTCTGGGGGTCCGTTCGCACTCTTTGACGCTCTGCTCCCGTGCGACGGGAATGCTGTCGGGCTTCTCCTGGTTGCCAGGGATTTGACAGCAAGTGTCCGTTAGCGTTGCTGTCGTCTCTGCGGTTGTGGCGGACGAGCGGTCGTCGCCACAACAGCGGACTCTGTCTCTTGCCTTCTGTCTCTCGTGACAGGCTGTGTGCGGCGAGTCCTGTGGGGGGGAGGGGCATCGAGTGTGATGTTGCGTCGGTGCCGCTTTGCTGGTGTTTTGGCTACGGTCCGGACTCGTCTGACTTACTTCAGGTTTCTGATATTCTTCTTGTCCCGCAGACTCTGGACACTGGGGTCTCTGTTCTCTGGCGGAACCAGTGTGGACGCAGTACTTCCTGAGATGGCAGCTGTGCACAGGTCCTTGTCTTGGGGCAACTCTGCCTTGGGAGCAGTGGTGGAAATGGGCGGGGTGACAGTGTATGTAGTGCATGCGGCACTCCATGTGTGTGTAGACCGGGTCCAGGTTGGGAGGTAAGAGAGACGTGTTTTGTTTGCACGGCGTGTTTCCTGAGTGAGGGGCGGGAGGGCAGGAAGTGGAGTCCTGGGGAGGCTGGGCGCAGGCGTGGGGGGTCAGCTGCTGAGGCAGGTGAGGAGAGGGGGGGTCCCCGCAGGTGCAGTTAGTGTTTTGAGAGTACTGGCACCTGGACGGTGCGCTCAGCGTGGCCACAAACCCGTTCTCAACGCCTGCTCGTCCAGTCTCAGCTTTGCTTTTATAATGGATGTGTGAATAAGGGGCCGCGTGGTGGTGCGGCGGTATTCCGTTATAGAGCTGAGGACAAACCTCATGCTCCTCTCGAGGTTTGTCCTCAGTCTTTAGACTGGACGCCAGTGGCTCTAACTCGTAATGCTCCACCTGCCCGTCTCTGCTGTCCAGCTGGTACTTCGCCTGGCCAGAGGCTTTCCCCTGAGCCGAGGGGTTTGTGGCTGTGGCCTCAGTGAAGGCCTGGCACTGCAGCTTTTTGGGCAGGGGTATTTGGCCACAGGTGCCCTGGGGTCCCATGCAGCGGCACATGCACTGAAAGAAGAAGGTGGCGAAGGCCCAGCTGATGCACATGATCAGCATCATGAATGTGCCCAGCTGCGTGTAGGCCAACACTGTCGAGGGCATCATCATGGCCCCGGCCACGAAGGTGGTCAGTGCCGCCATGGCAATCGCAGAGCCCATGCGGCTGAGGGAGAAAATCACCTTGCCCTCGCGGTCGGGCTCCGGGGCAAGCCGGTAGGCCACGCCGTAGTGGACCGCAAAGTCCACCGACAGCCCCACGGCCACAGATATGGTGACCGACTCCAGGACGTTGAGCTCCCAGCCCAGGAGCACCAGGGAGCCGACCGTGACGAAGATGGTGCCGGCAATCGACAGGATGGCGTACAGGCTGATGATGACGTTCCAGGTGGTCAGGAGCATGACACTGAAGGCCACAGCCACTGACAGTGCCATGGCGACCAGGGTGCCGTCCGACAGGCTGTCCTGCAGGTCGTAGAACTCCAGGTTGCTGATGAACCAGCCGTTACTAAGGCCCGCAGGGGCGTAGCGCAGCTCCTCCGCAATCCAGGCATCCACCTGAACCACAAAGCATTGACGTGAGGAGAATTAAAGCAAATATACAAAATGTGCATGTGTACGCAAAACGCTTTGGGCCTCACCTCGAGGTAGAATTGGTACATCTTCTCATAGGCCAGCGTGAAGAGGTATGTACTCTTGAACTCCAACACTATGGCCCTGATGGTGTCGTTGATGTCGAACCGAGGCCCGGGGGTCTTGCTGTCCAGATGGTAGTTGGTGCTCCGGTCCAGCTCCATGATGGCCCTCTTGATGCACAGCTCAAAGACGTCGGGCCTGTAGGGGAAGGTGGACTGACTGCAGCAGGGGTAGACGGAGCCCTCTGTGCAGTCCTGGTTCTCCATCCACTGTTAGAATCAGGTTAGAAAAAAGATTTTAAGAATTTCCAGCATTTAAGCAAGGAGTAAATGTGATTTCCCATTAGGTAACACTCGTGTGGAGTTTGCTTTATATTGGATAAGTCGGTAAGATGCCCTTTAAAGTCTACTAATATTAACACTATTACTTGGTGCACGTGTAGAACTGACCTGTTTGAATGTCTCGATGAAGCAGCTGGTAAAGTCCTGCTCCTCGGACTGAAAGACAAAACTCTGGTTCCTCAGCCTCTGGCAGAAGCTGAGGATCCACAGCTGAGACGCTGGACTGGAAATGTTGAAGCTGCTATCCAGCATCAGCTTCCCCTTGTTTTTTGGGTTCAGGGGGTCTCCGTTGTCCTCGGGGGTCACTCCCCAGATGATGGTTATCGGCATGTGGAGCTCCTCCCCGTGGTGGACCCTCTCGAACATGAAGAGCTTCTTGTACTCGGAGTCGTAGCGCTCAAACGGGTGGGAGGAGCGGAACACCTGAAACTCGGCCAGCTCCAGGGACGGGAGCTTCATCTTGGGGTTGACGCAAACCACGTAGGCCCCGCCCACAGTGATGGCCAGGAACCAGAAGAGCCAGAGGTAGCGCAGCTTGATGACAATGCAGGGCAGTACCTTCTCGAAGAAGATCCGTGACGCTTCGGAGACGGTGAACAGGCACTTGTTGGCCTTCTGACAAACCCCGGCCCAGAACGTGCGAGTGCAGTAGCCTCTTTGCTGCTGTTGAGGCTTGGAGCAGGACAACATGTTGGGCAGGTAGCGTTCATGGAGCACCACCACAGCTGGGAGCCACGTCACCATGAGGATGTAGTTAACCAAAATGGCGGTCCCAGCATAGACGCCGAAACAGCGTATGGCTGTGATGTTGCTGACGTAATTGGCATAGAAGGCCGCAGCGGTGGTGAAGCTGGTAACAAACATGGACAGGGCAGCGTGCTGCAGGGTCACACCCACCGTCTCTGCCAGCTCGGCATGCGGTTTGTCGAACTTGGTGTAGTTCCACACGTCGCAGAGCACGAAGGCGTCATCTGCGCCGATGCCCACAAGGATGATGAGAGCCGTGAGGTTCATGAAGGGGAAGAACTCGAAGTCGAAGACCATCCGGTAGAGGAAGTATGATACGATCAGTGAGCTGATGATGGCGATTATCGTCATCAGTGTGATGAAAACCGAGCGCGTGTACACGCACATGACCAGCAGGACGATCACGATGGCGATGGCGGGGTACACCGTGTCCGTGAGGAGATAGTCCTGAAAGAGGTCGTGCTTGATGCCGAACTCGATCCCTGTGACCGTGGTGACGCCGTCCGACGAGTTCCAGTTCTCGAAATTGTCCAGGTAAATGTTCATCATGGACTCTCCTTTCTCCGTGGGGGAGAAGAGCATGCTGTACTTGAGCACGAGTGGAGGGGAATCCAGGCTCTTGGGAGGGAGGAAGTCCTTGTCCACCAGGAAGTGGAGGATTTGGTAGACGGCGTTGTACTTGGTGCACTTGCGGGGAACACTGGCGCACTTGAGCTGGTCTTTTCGCCGCAGCGCCATGTCCCAGCAGTCGGGGGCCAGGGTGCCGTTGTGGTAGTACTTGGCGCACGAGCGCAGGATCTTAAGTGTGTGCGACACCTCGCGATCGGTGATCTTCTGGCAGGACGACATATTGGTGAGGATGGCGACGTAGTTACCGAGGGTCCAGCTGGGGCAGCAGGAGGCGTCGTTGGTGCGCTGACAGAGACTCCAGTAGTCACGGTGGGAACGTACCTGGAGACAGAGACAGACAATTAATACACGGGCGGATTCAAAGAAATGATCATTGCGATACGGTTTGTGCCGATTCGCGTACGTACCCTTGTGTTGTCCAGGTTGCACATCGACTTGATGGCCTCAGTACTCCACAGGCTCTTCCCCTCAGCTGAAGTGAACACTAGTCTAGAGTAGCTGTCACCTGCATGAACACAATTTTTCTTTTAATTACTTTAAGAAAACAAGCTCTCCTGAAATAACAAAAGAAGTTGAAATGTGAGCCAAATATGAACAGACCATCAGACTGGAAATGAACTGGTTGCTGACCACAAGTTCATACAAATTTTTGAATGACTGCTTATTTCCAATCAAAGCCGATTCCATATTTGAAGGGTATTACTTTCCCATTTTGTCATTAAGCTAGTTTCTAATATTTTTATTGAGTTATACTGAGATTAGTGTTATGGTGGCTTCCTCGCCTTGTGCACTGGCTCATGGAGATGTTACTTATTGTACAAATAGGGAGCAGATTTAAAAAAAAAAATACCTGGCAGCAGTAGTGGTTGTGTGGTATCTTAAATATTCCAGTCACTGTGTTACTTCCTTGCATTTAATCTTTACAGCATAGCAACATAAAAAAGATTGACAGAAATCTTTTGGGAGCTGTGTGCCACTTGATCATTATTTTTTTCACTTCAGTGTTACTCATAATCTGGCTGAATCTGTGTTGGTGTGATTCAGAAATGTACCTGGCACGTCACAGAAAAACTCTTTGCTGAAGTCCCACTCTGCTTGTCGCTTGTCCCTGTCGAAGTGGTCCTCGGGCCACCTTGGCTCCTGGTGACTGCAAGACAATAACGTTTTGCACTGTGAACGTAACTCGAGATGTACAGTATGCTTTGTTCAATCAACACAATGGAAACATTTAAAAAGTTTCAGTTTACTAGCTCATTAAAAATAAACTGTTGATAAGAGTTTGCTACTGCTTCCTACAAATGTACACAGTAGCAATACTTTGGATTATAACTGTATTGTTTTTTTTGTTCTTTGAGCTCTGCAGTACCTCATTACATTGTTGAAGTATATTTTAGAGGAATGATCATAAACTGTAAGATGTTAGAACCCCCCCCCCCCCCCCCCCCCCCCCCCCCCGAGAGAGGGATAAAAGACTGTAGCAACTAATCAGTATCCAGTTCCCAGGAAGAGCCAGTTTGGTGATTTATGAACCGTGAACAGAGACGTTGTTGTGTCCAAGGCCGCAGAACTCGGCGTGATATGAAATGAAGGAAGCTCGTGATGAAATAAGCAGCAGCAATTTTGTCCTCCCCCCCCACAAAATCAGATAAATGGTTCTCTACAGTACTGAGATACTCCTGTCATTATTATAATAATCCTAATAGTGGCTCTGATTAGGCCTGGAGTGTGTGTGTGTGTGTGTGTGTGTGTGTGTCTGTGTGCTTTTATTAGAGCACATCCTGAGCTACAAACAGGAAAGGCAGAGCAATCAGGTGGCTGTCAGAGAGAGAGACTGAGGGGCTGACAGACAGAGGGGATGAGGCAGGGAGGCTTGCTGACAGCAGCAGAGGCCTCTTGTACGGCGTGCGCGCACACACACACACACACACTAGTACACAATTACATCTGCAGAAAGACACGTGGAGCGCCACAGAGAGGAAGACAAAGGCGGCGGTGAAGGCGGAGAGGAGCAGGGTCCAGGCTGCGGCTGAGAGCATCCATTTTCCAATCAGCCGAGTGGAGCCGCAATTTTTTTTAGAGATTCTAATCTTAGACACGCGGATACAAAATCAGATTCGGAGGTTCGTGACCTCGAGTCAATGTCGTTCCTACTGTGACGTCAGTGTCACGGTGTGAGGGGAGAGATGGATTAATTCAGAGACCAAAGACAGAAATAACCCACACACGCTGGCATCAATATAGGATTTGCTTATTTGTGAGGAGTGGAATTTGAAAAACAAAGATCATCAGCAACGATAGGCTAAAAGTCTACAGAGTGAGCAATGTCATAGAGAAAGACAGACAGACAGACAGAGGGACAGACAAAGACAATCATGCAAAGACCTGCCCTTGGTTAGTGAACAGACTCCCGCTGACAGGAACCAGGACGACCTTGCGGACAGACAGATCTCTACATCGCGCCCCTCTTCTTTCACGAGGGGATTCAGACTTTTCAGTGTGTCTTTCAACAGTATCCTTCAACTCCTCTGGCCCCCCTCCTCCTCCCCCCTTCCCCATCTCGTACCCATCTCCCCCACTAACCCTCTGTCTCCCACCCTCGTCCCAGAGTCTTCAGCGGGAGAGGACTTTTGAGTTGGAGACTAAGTTTTAATATTTGAGGCGAGTGTGGCCGGTGTGAGAGAGGGAGAGGAGTGTGACGTTACTTTTTGGCCTGCTCGTCAGCATATTTGAAGGGGTAGTTGGCCAGCGTGGCTTTGTAGCCCGTGTTCTTCACCATGTTGTTCCACGTGACCAGCCGCTGACCAATGGCTGTCCCCCGCGGCTCAAAACCCTATGGGAGGAGAGAGACAACATTTTTTAAGAGAGTCTGTTTCAGCGTATGGAGGAGAAGTCAGTGTTTTTACAATCATGTTCAAGAGGAAACTCTGGTGTGAATGATGCCAATTTACCATTGTGGTATTTATATGGGAGCAATCCATACAGCTTACACATACACTAATGACTAATGGAGGAGAAATCCTAAATAGCATTGCAACATCACTCTCATTGTTCCACCAGAGACTGGACATCTTGTCAACATAACTCAGAACACCTATGCAGCACCACAATAATTCTGTATCCCTGGTAAACAAAAGGGAACTGATACAGTTCTTTAATACCTAAGAAAGTACTGGTAATCTATAGAAAATCTCTGCTTTATAGAAATTTATTTCTCTTTTCTTACACTGATATTTTTTAAAACACTGGTCAAAACACTAGGAGACGTTAGGTGAGAGGTGTGGGTCTGCACTAGAGCTGTAACAGTTAATCGATTAATCGATTTGTAATCCACTGCTAAATTAATCGTCAAATATTTGGGATAATTGATTAAACAGATCAAGTAGTTTTTACGAAAAATAAAAGTCAAAATTATCCGATTTTAGCTTCAAATGTGAATATATTCTGGTTTCTTTGCCATTGTGTGACAGTGAACTAAATGTCTTTGGTGTGTGGACAAAACAAAACATCATGTTGGGGTTCCGACATTTTTCACCATTTTATGGAACAAACAACTGATCGATTAATCGAGACAATGATCGACAAATTAATCAGTAATGAAAATGATCGTTGGTTGCAGCCCTAGTCTGCACTCACCAGCAGTGGATCAGAGAAGTCGGGGAGGTCCGGCACCAGGACGCCCACCAGGGCGCACACCACGATGAGCACCGTGCACACCCCAAGCACCACCACTGGCCAGTCGGCTATCAGCTCAGCGTAGCTGGAGCAAGAGGGAGACTCACAGTTAGTCAACACGCTGATGACAAGACAGCAAGACAAAAAAAAAAGTGAAAATATCAACTACAGTCTCTTCTACCTTGTTTTAGTCTTAGACGTTTGCTTGTTGAGCACCAGTGTAAGTGGCCATATCAGGTTGTTTACACAGAGAGTCTGCATCTGTATGCAAAAACTCTGCAAACTTGTGATTTAGTAAATCCCACACCTCTTCTGCCAAAAATCCTTAATCCTCCATTAAACAGTCTCTTGGATTAAGCACAATGAAGCGATGAGGAGATCTAAACTGCTGGTTAACAAAGGCCAGGTACACGGAGACACGCAACTCCCATCGATAACTCTCATGACTCACTGCAGAAGAATGATGGCTACTCGGCAGCAGTGATGGATGGGTGTCAGGAATGGGGGGGGGAGCTTTGCAATCCAGAACATCAACAGTGGAGAAACGGCTTTTGGCAGGTCTTACCTTTTGGGGAATCGAAAGGGCCTTGCAGGGCTGAAAGACAAAAAGCAGGAGATAAATCAGGTTTATTTTTCGAGTCAAAGCGAGAGTCAACAGAAAAGAGATTTTCGGAGAACCTTTTGAGCAAGAGCGGACATATTTCCTTCATGATCTGCTCTCTTTTCTCTCTCCAGCAGCAGCAGCATTATCACACACACACACACACACACACACACACACACACACACACACACACACACACACACACACACACACACACACACACACACACACACACACACACACACACACACACACACACACACACACACACACACACACACACCGTGGGTACTGGACCACCGAGGACCTTAAAACTGACATGGCTGTCAAAACCACTTTTCTGAGCTACTTTCCCATTTCCTTTCAAGACGTGACCGCCAATCTCACTTCTGTTTTTCTAGCGCACATGTGCCACACGCAGACAACTGAAGACATACGTAAGAAATAGACATTTACACGGCAGATGACACGGACTAGAAAATTCCTGCTTGGCTCAAAGTGATCCTGGAGGATTTGTGACTGAACCCGAACCAAATCCGAAGAAGATGTCTGCTTGAACCGAAACCAAACAACAAATGCTCCCAATAGCTGTTTAAAGCCAGTTTTCAATCTGAATCTACAGAAACTACATGAGAAGTGCATGGAAACCACACACAGATCTATCTGGACTTCTCATTAGCTCCTCCTGGGAGCGATGCAGTAGCGTCCGGTACGCTGTGAGCAGTGGACACGTCAGGTGGAGGCGAAGCAGAGGAAGTAGGACAATCAGATATGGCCACAGGATCACAGCAGGTCTGCAGGAGATAAATGATACAGGCTAAAGGGGCTGGGGTGGGGGGCGGGGGGCACTACTGTATGTGAGGGGCATACAGTGGGAGGAGGGAGACCCTAGGATATCCTCAAATCTGCAAAACTTCAAAAAAGTCAACTTCAAAAAAACAACTATTTCAATAAAAGTTTATTTATTTATGCAAGTGATTAAATCTCCCGTGTGCCGTGTTGTGTTCCGATTTCAATATGCACATTGGATAGGAGGGGCTAGCAGACTTATCAACAAACATGGGATGTCCCAGGGTCAAGGGAAGCAATGCTGCTGGAACTAGAAAGGGTTTGTCACAGTACGCATTAACAAAAGGTGGAGTTAACTGAACTTTCATGTGTATTTATTTTTATCACGAATGGGGTCACAATTGGTGGATGGCATTTATTTCTGGACTTAGAGCGGATCACAACACGAGCCTGATCTGAGTCCTCGGATCGTTTTTCCCCTATCTGGAGGGAATAAGAGAATAAGTCATTAGTGCCTCTTTACAACACTCTTCTTTTGGTCAAAATGTATCTAAATTTGATTTTGATTTAACTACGAATAATACACCCCACTGTTTACCCAAAGGGAATTGTAAGGGGAAGTGAGCAACCACCATTTATTTATTTCCTATTAAAAGTGTAGCTATTTATTTTTTTTACCTCTGCCAAAAGAGGTTATGTTTCCACCCGTGTCCATCTGTTTGTTTGTTAGTTATTCAGCATGATTACGCAAAAAATACTGAACAGATTTCCTTATACGGATGGGACTCGGGCCAAGAAAGAAGAACTCATTAAATTTTGCTGTGGATCTGGACAAAGGGGCAGATCCCGGTATTTGAAGGCAGAGGTTGGAAGGTTGATTAGGTCGGAGTGAAGTCTTTACTTCGCTGTTAAGTATTAATAACCAGCCGACTCCACCACAGACAGAGGGAGCAGATGGACCACTCCTCTAATCAGATTTTATCAGATAAACCTCATGTTGTCCTTTCATATACTTAATAACCAAACGCAATTTACTTCTATCAGAGCATCACAGACTGTATTCACAATCCCTACTGTAAAGAATGCTCCTTAATATATCCGACAAATAGCACCCAGGAGCAGGAAGTGAGCTCCGAGGGTCGCCCTCTGCCAAAGCCAATCAGGTCATTAGCACTGCGGACATTCACGGCGTGATTTAAGCAAATCTCGGCGCCCGAGAGGCCACAAAGAAAGGTTGTTGTCGTATTTTTGCCGTCAAAGTAAAATCTTCGGAATGCTGTAATTAGTGGCAATAGGAAGCGCAAATTAACTTGAGCAAGGGCAAGGAATTGGCAAGGAATTCTTCTCCGCGGGGGAGGTGATGTAGGGGGGGCGGTAAATCCCTTTTTAAAGTTTCACTGGACACATTTAACATGACAGCCAGATGTCAAATGGCACAGCTTTGGTTCAGCTCAGGATACACACGTGAAAAATATGAACGTTTTTCTTTTAGTGTTGTGCATTTTGGAATTCTAGCTTTGGGGAAACTTGTCCGTGCTATTAAATAATGAATTATTCATACGTGAGAGTTTTTCTGTGATGCGGATTTTTAAAAGTTGACCTTTAACCTGGTTTAAACCAACAATGCCTAATGAAAACCACATTTCCCCCCCCTGCCCCTTCTTTGAACTAGTGGCCAAGGGAAAACTCTGTATTGCTAATGTAATTCTTTTCACTGCGCTCTCTTTCTCTCTCTCTCTCAGCTTCCCATGTATGGGCCTCAGGACAGTGATGTGGCCCCGAAAACGGAGGAGCCGAGTTATTGGAAATAGTTGGAATGGATTCACAAAAGTGCTCTCAGGCATTTCTATTTGTCTACGAAGGGTCTGTTTTGAATTTTGTTCTGCGGCGCTCCGATCCGCAATATACTTTAGCCAACTGGAAAAGACGCGTGAGCATACCTGAGCCGGCCATTCGGCCCCTTGGACTTTTAAAACGACAAAGATTAACCGGATCAAAAATTCATGCGGTCGACAGCACCTCGCAAAACTCATCTTCGAGTTTCAGGATATGTTCCCCAAGACTTTTTTTTTAGCTTCAATCTGTCAGGTTGTCCACAAAAAACAAGGATTCAACACAATGTATCCACATTTCAAAAATGAATGACGGGGGTAAGGGAAAGGCCATGTGGTGGTGTGGCTGACGGTTAGCAACACAGAGACATAGTGTTGACTGACGATCACAGTGGATCTAAATTCTGCAGGATGACAACCCACCGCGTCGGGTTTCCTCCCCGACTCTGATCACCGCTGCTCATGACGGCTCAAAGGCAAACTTAAAATGCCGACACACTCTCGCTCTCTGTCTGTCTGTCTCCCCACTGCTCGCTCCTCCTTCCCCTGGCTCCTGCCCTCTCCTCTTATTTTCTTTACCCTCTCCTCCGGGGCCCGAGTAACCTTTCGGTGTTATTCTATTTACCAGAGGGAGAGTGTTTCTGGATCACTGGGCTAATTAATAAGGTAAACACAGACCACCAGCCGCTCACTCAGCACTGTGCTGACAGAGGAGAGGAGCAGAGCAGCGCTCGGGGGAACCGAGCGTGATCGAGAGTGAACCATGTGTATGAAGTGCGTCCGCACAAGCCCAAGGTGCTGGGCTGTCCTGGACGGTAGCTGACGGTCGGGACGGAAATGCTGGTGAAAGGAGTGTGTACAAACTAGTGTCAGACGATCTCTCAAGGTAAAAGTGTTTACAGCTCTTTTGAAAGGCCAGACTTGAAGGATGTGACTATAGGGAGGGGTGAGACAAAACATGGATGTCTCCTCACTCAGATTCAGTGTAACACTTGTTGGGGCGTCGTTGAGGAAGATTGAGACCTACTGTACCTAGAAAGAGAAAATAACTCATCAAACTATCAAATTTTTGGCCACGCATCTGTCTGTGTTGCGTGCGTGGCAAAGAGATTGCACATTGGGACAGAGCTACACACTCAAGATCACATTTTCTAAAAGAGAACATTGTGTAATTACAGCAGAAGAAAGAAGAAAAAACTAAAAGTGCCAGTGTTTTGGCCAAATAATTGTTCATTTTAAAAACAGGGGTCTCTCCTTGTATGTTTTCGGGGGGGGGGGGGGGGGATTAACTGCTTGTACACACACACATTAGAGTAGTACTGTAGTTATGTTCAGAGAACGTCTACTACATTCACTCCGTCTCATGGTCTACTTAAAAATTCTGATTTCTTCAAATAAATGAAAAAGTCAATAATTTGGAACTAGAATAATAATAATAAAAAAAATACATGTACATAAATATAAATAATAAATGTGACCGTTCCTGTCCATGAATGAGCATGGCTGTCTATACTGTATGTGTATTATTGAACATGAGCGTCTATATCTGTGTGTGTGTGTGTGTGTGTGTGTGTGTGTGTGTGTGTGTGTGTGTGTGGGGGGGGTTAACTGTCAACAGATGGGTGGGTAAATATTTCGCGAACAAGGCCTTCAGGTCGGAGCAAGAGCAATTAGTGTCAAGAGTCGGGCTGCTGAGCCCGCCTCGCCCTGATTAGTGCCTCGCTGGAACGCTGCACACAATTAGAGGCTGGACCTAGCCGTGAAATAGGCCCCGGCTACCAGCGCTCCCATCCAGATGACATCATGAGACTGGTTAGGCAGTGCGGCCTGTGTGTGTGTATGTTTACACAAAGTCTCTTATGGCTAAAGCAGAACACAGAGGGATACGAACAATCCTCCACAGGGAGCCTGTGTGTACGGTGGGATGACATTAATAGAACTGTCAATATTAAGTAGGCACATAGAGGTCAAGGATGAAACGACATCAGAGCTAATGACGTTTGAACTGTTAATGTTTGAATATAATTATTTAAAGATATGGATATTCTAAATACAGCTGAGGCTAATAGTAACAATTCAAAATGTATCTGCCTTTTAAGTAGCAGGGCCAATACATTTTGTGAAATATATGTATATGAGTATGAAAGGGAGAAAACTCCAACAGCCTTCAACATTTTCTCCTATACACTTCCCCAGACTCTTCTAACCTCAAATATGTGAAAGATAAAAAACTATGAAAGAAAAACTGCAACAGGGCCACTGCTGCATCACAAATCAGGGATCAGCATTGATTAGAAGTCACAGGAAGCCCAGATGCACCGGCCTCGGCCGGGGACACGGTGCGATTCACAGGGCGTCATGTTTCTAACAGGCCTCCAATAAACACTGGATCAGGCCTGTGCTGTTTAAACACCAAGTTTAAACTGAGGTCAGCAGAGGACCCATGGAGGGAAACACGACCCGGGGGATGTGTTCTGTTACCCGTTACCCATCTCCGCGAACACACAACGTCACGTGCGAACGTGTGCACGTAGTAGTACATCAGCCGGGTCTGGAGTGCTGCATGTTACTGTGAAGGGAAAACCGCAGGCTTCTGTGTATGTTTCCATAATCAAACGCACGCCTCCAGTAGTACATGAGTGAAGAAATATGATTTGCAAGCGGGGCATCAGCAGAAAACTCACTTTTATGTCCAGCTGCTGAAATGTTCTTTTGGTAACTGATTGATGCTCAAGTTAGGGATCAGTGTTGATTATACTTTACAGGAAGCAGAGATGCATTACAAAAGGCTGTGCTCAATACACTATAGTATAAAAAATAGTGCTGTCAGTTAAACGTGTTATTAACGGCGTTAACGCAAACCCATTTTAACGGCGTCAATTTTTTTATCGCGAGATTAACGTTCTTTTTGGCCTAGCAAACTTTGTAGTTTTTTCACATGCCTTTGCAACAACTAGTAACGTTAGAAAAACTACAACAGCACACCGGATCTAGCTGGACCGGAAACAAAAGAACAGGCACGCCGCACACACTTGTTTGGGCTTGCGAGGCAGCCAAAGGGTAGGCGAGCGCGAGACGCCACAATGGATGCCAATAAGATTCTGAATCTGTCTGGAGCAATGTCTGGAGCGCTACAAGGCAGAGCCTCTTACTGGCATGGATGACTGTCACAAAGAATGGTGGTCCACACATGAAGGGGCACACAGTAAAATGGCCCGCCTTGCACGCAAGTACTTAGCAACACCGGCCACATCAGTACCTTCTGAAAGGCTGTTTTCATTGTCTGGGCATGTTGTACAGAAGAAGCGGGCTTCCCTGTTGTCTGAAAATGTCAACAGGCTCGCCTGTTTGAGTAACTGGCTCAAAGCAAAGAAGTAGTAGGCTCACCTCTTATTGGTAACCGTTACTGTTCATTCTTTCTGGAGAGAAATAAGAGGCTGGGTTGATGAGCCTCTGGCGAATAAAGAGCAGTAGCCTGACTGCTCTGTTCAAAGCAAACTTGAGAAAAAGAAAGTATTAAGCCATGGTTTAACTGCACTATAGGCTGAGTCCTAGTTTACCTTACATGTGCACTTTGTAATTTTATTTTGTATCGCCCTGTTTTGATCCCTTAGAAAGGGCTGTTGAAGGGGCTGTTTGTGTGACAAAGTATTTTTTTTTTCACCCTTTTATTGATGGTCACTGTTACATTGTGTGAGAGATTATTTACTCCAGGTGTGAATGTTAGTGTGAAATTGAACACTACAGTATATGCCAATGTTGTTTTCAATAAAAAAAAACATTTGCACAAAGCAAGCCGATCCACTTTTCCATGTTGATAAGAGCATTAATATGAAAAAAAATAATGGGACAAAAAGAAATCAAGGGACATTAAGAATAGACAAAAATGTGCGATTAATTGCGAGTAAACTATGACATTAATGTGATTAATTGCAATTAAATATTTTAATCGTTTGACAGCACTAATAAAAAAGGCCAAATATTTGTTGTTCCCAGATCATTTTTTCAACAAATGAGTCAATTGTTTGATTTTTAAAATGTCAGAAATTGAAATAGAAAAAAAAACATTTTACTGAAACCCAAGATGACGACATCAAATAGTAACATCAGCTCAAAAAAAAGAGCTTATCTGGATAATTAAGTGACTAAAACTAGGTAATGTTTGTTTGTTTGTGTGAGAAAGTAGTTGCAGATTAATTTCACAGCATCTAATCTATATATATATTCCTCAGCAGTGAAAAAAGGTTGTCAGTGTAATCATTATCTACAATTGTTTGGATGTCTGCATCAGTGGTGAGTGAGCATGGCCTTTTCTGGTTTCACCTGCCATTCCCCTGAATTCTGGGAGGTGAAACACCGGCGCGCACAAATTCCAGACGTACAGGCAGGACCCTGAGCAGTGTAGCCAATAGTTACAAGCTGTCACTCAGCGTGACGTCTTTATTAGGGCCGTTCCACGTCTTCATCTTTATGACTGAAACCTCACACACCCAGTGCTGTGCACAGGCAAGGCTTCTTCTTCTTCTTTGCTATATCCATAGTTATAGCGAAGAAGAAGAAGAAAAAGAAAGACAAGTCTGTAATTGGAGGGGGGGGGGGGGGTTGCCAGCAGGGATCTTCGTTCCAGATGAATGGAAGTGCCTGGGCAGAAAATCAGAATCCAGAAATCCTTCTTAACCTGCCAACCTCAGACTGCACGGTTCAGCGCAACTGTAAGCGAGCCAGCCAGGAGCGGTTACGTGTGGTCAGCGAGAGCGGCAGGCTTTTTTTTTCCCCCAACAAGACCTCCAGAGGCGGAACCGATGGTTTACACCTGTTGCCGCAACCAACGACCCTTCAACTTCCTCCCGCTGGGCGTTTGTTGGCCAAAGCGCAACAGGACCTGCATGGTCATGACTACGGAGCGGGAACTTTGATCTAACATGGTGACTGTGAAAGAAACAAGAGATAGAACCCCACCTCATTTTGGCAAAATATCTCATGTGAGACGATTAAGCCAGTGACCAGTGTAATAAGTCTTACCCATACAAAGAATAAGTCACGAAGCAATGAACCCTGTAAAGCTGTGGCACTATTAAAAGACTGTCCCAAAAGGCAAAAAAAAAAAAAAAAAAAGGATATGAATCCTCACTTAAACTTGAACGCCCCAGTCATCCTTTCATTTGAAATAAAGTATCTAGAAGCCAAAGTAATACACTCATCACTGTCATCACACTTGGGATTGCGTTGCCATAAATTCTCTTCCATTGCTCCATCCTATGCTGACGTACGAGCTCGGGCCAACTCAGACGTGGCCCGTAGCTTCAGTCCGACTGCTACTTTGATGTCGTTTTCGCGAAGAGACAAAGTAGGGAGAGCAAAGGGTGGGTTTTTTCCAGCTCCATTATTACCTCATCGCACATCACCGCGCGAGGGCGTGATAGCTGCGGGGGTCAACGTTTCTTCTCTTCCCTTTGCTCCGGCACTCCCTCCTCCGATCCTTTGCTAACATGTTGTGTGGGAGCAAATTCTTCTTTTTTTTGTGCTTCTCTGCTTTTGGAGCCGTGACATCTCAGGTACGTCTGGTGATATGAAGGCGCCTGGTGCAGCCGACAGGGGCTCCGGCCTCATTTATCATTGTTGACGTAAAAAGATTAACCGTATCTCGGGAAGATGAAACGGAACAAAGATGATATTAAGACGCTGTTTTGACCGAGATGATTTCAGGGAGACCTGGCGACAGCTGAGGCCCTGAGGCCAGCATCCTTAATGATGACGGCTGAGTCAAAACCTGTCCTCCCTACTCCCCCTGAGTGTGTGTGTGTGTGTGTGTGTGTGTGTGTGTGTGTGTGTGTGTGTGTGTGTGTGTGTGTGTGTGGGGGGGGGGGGGGGGGGGGTTGGGAGGGGTCTGGAAAATTCCAAGCACAAGTTCACAAAGTGTTGTTTATCTAACATGAAGCGGTGCTGCCTGCGTGTTAGTTTCAAACAAACATTAATATGACTGTGATTGTGGAGGTGAAATAAAACCTTATTATATAAACACACACACACACACACACACACACACACACACACACACACACACACACACACACACACACACACACACACACACACACACACACACACACACACACACACAAAATATGATATATACTATAGTAATAGTTGTAGTTCTGTAATGAAAACTGTTAATCTACTGTGGAGCTGTCACTTTTCGTTAGGTTGATGAGCGAATCAGATCAAGAAGTTCACCTTGTGGTCCAGAAGAGGGTAAAAATGATGATGATCACTAGTGAACTAAAGAAATCAAGGAGGGGAAACAAGTGGAGCAACAGTAGCTGGACAACCTCCTCAGACTGCACACGTTATGGACTGTAATATTAAAAATTAGTTCGAATGAATTATGTGCCAGTTCGAAATGTTCAAACTTCTGTCCTCTGCATATATACCAAATACCAGTCCATTCCAGTGAAGCAATGCTGATTTAGAACACGTTTGACCGAAATACCAAGAGCCAAACTATTGGCAAGTGAACTCTAGCTGAACTTAATGTTCCCTTTAAAGCAATATTTCACCCTGAGCCACTTTAATTGTCCTGCGAGTCTATAATGACCCCCCACCCACACACTTTGTTTTAACCCTTTAACAAGCCCTCCTTTTATTGTGCACAAGCCGGAGAATAATGTGCCTAACTTTCAAGTCATGACACTGATCTTCTTTAAAAAGCATGCATTTTAATTCAACAACCAAAAGATTTAGAGTGAGCATAAGATACAGATTTTATCCTTCTCCTCGCCTGTTTTTCTTGGCAAAACAAAAGGGATATAAAAAGTTGGAGCTTTTGTGTGGAAAACAGTTTGGAGCCACAGCTACAAGTCCGAACTTAGTCTGTCAACAGCTGATGCAGTGATGTGGAGATGATCAAAACCTTTGCACCGATAGAATCGGACGACGCGCAGCTTTCAAACGAATAATGACGTTTGCCAAGGACGTGTGACTATGTGGAGTTATGCACAGACATCGAGAGCTACGAAGACCAAAGTATCCCATGGGTGAACCTTTTTAAACAAATTGAACTATGGGAAACTAGGGTGCATGATCTTATTTTTGTTCTGACATTTTAATGAGCGAACGATTAGTCGAGCATATAATTTTTACAACATACAGTTTGCACCCTCTGAGGCACTCTTAGACGTACAGGGATTTCCCACGGCGGCATTACAAGAAGCGGTAATTCACTAAACTGACTGCTGCAGTTGCACTCACTAATTGATTTACACGTGGATATTTTGGATATTTCGGTGAGATGCTTTTGGTCAGTTCCATTTGGAAGAAGAGTAAAAGCTTGTTTTTGCGCCAGGTCACTTTTTTCTTCATCCCCAAATAGCCACCGCCCTTTTCATCTGGGAGCCCGCTGCCGCCGCGGTGACAAGCGGCTCCTGTTAAGGACAAATGCAACAAGCCTCGCCTCTCTTAAAGGGAAAGCACAACACTTTGGAACTCTTGATAAACACATTGTTATTTTACTGATTAACTTTGGTTGTATAACTGATCAACTGTAAAATGAACGTCAAAGTTTTTGCAATCAACCAGTTAGAGAAGTTTCAGAATCTTGGAACTTCCTGCTTAAATGCCAAAGGTTTCATTTATAATGTATTTTCTATGCATACAACCTGAAAAATGATTTGTTGCATTACAAAGCCACGAAAAACAAACACCTAATATTTACTGATAATGTCCAATAATTACAACTCAGCACAAACAGTCAGTAAAACATTGATTTGGCGAGTTTACATTGTGCACCCCAAATACATGAAAGAGTCCTAAGTCCCACAAAGCCAAAGACATGTTGCCACAGTCTGGACACATGTGGTAGTTAATCCCCCTTTTCAAAGTGTGATAATAATCTTAACCAGGCAGCAGCAGCAAGTCATCTTTATCCAGCAGATCCTGGCTAGCTGCTCGGGCCAGCTTATGAGAAGTTATGACAACGCCGCGCTCGATTCGGGGCTTTGATCCTGCTTTATGGGACGGCATGGGACTTTGATCTGGGGCGGCCATCTTTATGGGCTTTTGCTCCGTGCTCGGGGGAACTGTGCCATACGGCTGCGTGGGGTTGCTGCCGGAGAGCTACACAGAGAGAAATGGAAATGGGCGAAAGAAAGAAGGAACATAGAAGAGGTGGAGAAACGTAGAAAGGACACATAGTGAGTCCAGAAAATATTTAGACGCCATCACGTTATGGGGAATTACTTCTGAGTCTTGTTGAGTTAAGTGTGTACAAGCGTTGCTCTGTCAAATTGGATGGAGAGCGTCCGTGATCTTTATGTCTCTCCACAGACGATCTATGGGGCTGAAGTCTGGGCTTTGGCTGGGACACTCGAAGACAGTCAAAGACTTGTACCAAAGTCACACCGGTGTTGTCTGGGCTTTATGCCTCAGGTCATCGCTGTGCTAAAAGATCTCACTTCATCACTTCAGTCTTCTTCTTTTCTAAAAGGATCTCTCTGTATTTAGCTGCATCCGTCGTTCCCTCAAATCTTACCGGTCTCCCTGTCCCTGCTGCCGAGAAGATCGCCCTGCAGAATGTCGACCAAAAAAAATTCATATCCCATGACCATTCACATACACTGGTCATGTGTGCGCCCACAGTATTATGAAATGCTGAATTTATTAATCAACCGTATCGCATTCATCACCGGAAGTCGAGGCGGATGTCGCTTTTATTTTTCATGACAAATCAAGGACCCGATCAGGAAGTAAACCTAGTTTCCTGCAAAACATTATTTCCAGAAGTCTTCATCTCTGCCTGTCCCGACTAAAACTCCACCCCCTAGTTTTCAAACTAAACTTGGGCCAGTTCATTTTGTTTTCAGTGTGGATGTAGCCTAAGTGACTTTCGGGTTCTCGGTCACCTCCTTGATGAATACTTCTTACTGGACAGCCAACACTAGGAAGAGACCTGATGGCTTCAATCTCCTTCCATTTCGGGAATTATTGAGACCACTTTTCACCTTGAGAAACTCAAAGCTTTAGAAATGATCTATGTCTGATCTATGTGTCATCAAAATGTTACCGCAGAGGTCTAGAGAGAGTTCCTTTTTTTTGTGATAATATACCGAGTGAATTGTGGGACCGTAGATATTTCTCTCACTGATTGAATTTGCCACAGGTGGACTCCGGTCAAGTTTACGATACATCTCAGGGACGATTTAAGCAAACAGGATGAAGGTGACCATCCACTGGAGAAACTCAAACAAAGGCTTTGAAAACCTTGGTAAAACTACATATTAAATATCTTGTTAAAAACACGCAACGTACATCACTGTTGTGTGTACTTGGTTGAGTACTGAAATTGTTTGCATGCATCACACATTCATCCCGGGCTAACCTTGTAGCGGCATGTGTTCTGCTGCGGCGCAGACGGGATTAGACGCACACAGGATGTCAAAGTTCAATCTCTCTTATCCGTCACAGAGAATTCTCACAAAACCCCAGGAGCCACACACTGTATACATACATACGTACTCTGTCCAAATGCAGTCTCATCTTTTCAGTTATGCATACCTTGGGATATACGATAACTATTTTCTGCCTATAAGCCTACCAGCTTTTAACACACCCAGATTGCTAGTTTCTCTCACTGCAGAAGGTAACGGAGCCCTCAGAGTCACATGTTATCATCATTTTACAACCAGCAGAGGTGACTCTTTAAAAAAAATACCCCATCGCCTCCTGCTCCTCCACCTTCTTTTCCTGTACTTCAATATGATCTTATTTTTAATCAACAGAATGATAAATATGTCCCCTTTTCTTGTAATTCACTCGGGAAAACCCCGTTCAACACAGAAGAAGTTTCAGTGTCGGAGGAGATTCCGAACATACGCGAAGCAGTTTGTGTGTGTGTGTGTGTGTGTGTGTGTGTGTGTGTACTGCATCTTTTTTAAACCTGCAGGTTTGTCTGCTCATATCATGATAAACTACTTTACTTTGTGTGCCAACGCTCACTCTACAGTACTAAAAAGTTACATATCTTTCCTTCTCTTTTTCGGACAGTAAAACGTGTTTGTCGCACCGTTACGTCATTTCTTTTTACATTTTTCTTTAAAAACTACTGAAATTGTGAAAATAACTAATGGCATTCTATCAAGCTGCACAAACACTCATAGATATCAGTCCTTAAGATTATTTTCAGTCCCATTATTATTATTCCCTGGAAAATCAGTGAAAATATTTAAAAAATGCCCTAACTCGCAATGAGTAGCAAAAGGAAGAAGAATCATCCGGATCCGTGCCAAAATGTAATGGGTTCTTTCTTGGCCCATGTCCCAAGCCTTCCACCAAGTTGCATGGAAATCCATTTTTTAAATTTTTGCAACAACAAACAAACAGACAAACGTACAGGGGTGAAAACATGGCCTCATTCGCAGAGGTAAATTGAAACAAGACAGGAAAGTGACATTGACATTTTCCCCTTATTTTTGGGAAAATAACACTTTAAGACTCAACAATGGACTCACTTCTCATCTTAAAACCTGAAGGTTTTTGAACCCAGGTGGGCTAAATGCTGAGCCGCAATCCTCGCACAGGTCTACAACAGAAATGTTATTCTGAGGAGAGGCAACGTAGAATTGTCGGGAAGCAACAAAAGGCCTCATTTGGTCCGGATAATTGAAAATACCAGCAACTACACGCGATCCAGAGGCTTCGCAAACAGTTGGTAATCTTGATAATGTGCAAAGCCTCGTCAAGATGACACCCAAACACACAGAGGACACAGATCTGGTTCAGAAGGCCCTCACCACAGAGAGCAAGGCACACAGAAGACGAGAGGCGCAAGAGCACAAAGAAAGAATATAAGAAACAATGTGTGAGAAAAAAAATATCTTGAGATTCGAATTTTGGCGAAAACTACAAATATATAAGAATTAAATAAAAAATGCTGTGCAGGAAGGTCAACACAGTGCAGACACGCATGCCCCACTGAAAATATTTGGCCAGTTCCAACTGATAAAAAGTTGCTAAATTACACGTGATGAACTGCTCAGCAGTTTGCGGTTGTCATGTTTCCCTCTCCCGTGCGTCATAGCAACCAAACCACCTGCCGCCCGCAAACAACACTACTCTGGTAGTCGGAAAAAGATAATAAAAAGCTGACCTTTCCCGAGGCAGCGTCGGAGGGTGCGAGACACAGGAATGCTCGCTATCTGACAAGACGTGAATTAAAACCAAAAACGCGCCGGTTGCCATAAACAACTAGCACCGTTGCGAGAGGCATCGGCAAAGAGGGGCAGAAACATTTGGCTCAGGGAGAGAGCAGAGAGGGAGGTTAAATACTCCATGTGACCCCCGGATGGTTGAGTGGCAGTGAGCTTTTTGCTGGCTGTTGCAGGGGCCATCTGTGCAGGTACGAGCAGGTTGGCTGAACCTCGCATAGCCCGAAGCTCCACATAACCTCACTCTGGACTGCGTCTACCAAGAGTGTGAACTTAAATCCCCCCCCCCCAAGTACAGTCTTGAAACTGTAGCTCTGGTCCGAGTGTGCGTACTTAACTCCAGATAAACACGTCTGGATTGCAAACTCTTGAGCTTTTTGCTCAACAGCAGTGATTGGTTGACTTCCAAAAAAGTCCAATCAGAAAAACTAAATCCCATTGTTGGGTGCTCAATACCTAAATTTAACATTTTTTCTCAAAGCTTACGAGTGGCGACACATTCGCTGGTACAACTGAACTGAGGTGCAGCCATTTCCACACTGGCTTAAAGGCTTTTGACCTGAGGCCTTTAAAATCAGACAAACAGCTGACCCCCCCTTCCAATCTCAAATAATACACATGAAATGGCCTTGAGAGCTAATCTTACAGCAGAGACACAGACGTGGTCCTGATGCTTTTAACAGACTCGGTGAGAGAGAGATAAAAAAAAAGAAAAAGAGACAGATATACAATGGCTGAATCTGTTTTTTTCTTCATTCTTTAGACCCCTAGCAGAAACTGCTGAGTTGTGCCTCACCCCTTTCAGGGGCCAAGAGGCTTTTGATCGTGCTCAAAATAGAAACTTTAGGAAGCAAAAGTATGAGCTAATCTTGGTAAATGGATTAATGTTTTGTGAAGCTGAGAACAGAGGCATGAAAAATCCCCCCTGTTGTGAAACACATGAAAAGGTCTCCCCAAAAAGCTAATGTTACGACTTATCACCTTGCGTGTGCGTGAGTGCGTGTGTGTGTGCGTGTGTGTGTGTGTGAGAGAGTGTGTGATAGAGTGTGTGATCACAGATGTAATCCCTCGGCTAATCTGGCAAATCACAGCCCTGAGGCAGATCAAACTGATATCTGACACCATCTTGTCTGACTCCATACCCTCAAATTATCAGGGGTATTAGGAATATATAAGACCTTGGTTTATGTCTGTGTGTGTGTGTGTGTGTGTGTTATATTTAACTAGCAAACTCCCGCAGCCATCAGAACAGGGAGTACAAAGGAGACGCGGTCTAGAGGTTTGTGTGAACGTCTGGGTTCAGGGCAAAACTGAGGCAGGTATATTGTTTCCTATGGCCAGTCTCACCATCTGACGTGTGCACACACACACACACACACACACAGAGAACAGGAAAGGGGGAAGTTGCGGATGCCGACTTGGAGGAAACCCAGGCCCTGTAATTCAAACCTGTCATCGAACAAGAGCGACCTGTTTGGTAAATAAGAGAGCGGTTCAGCGTAAGAGACACATGCGTCCCACGCCACATCTGCTCTCCATTCTGATGTGGAACAAGAGACGGACTGAGAGAGAGAGATGGGGGGGGGGGGGAATTAAAAAAAGAATGAGTGTTAATGGAGTGGGAAAAAAAACTGAGAAAGGGGGGAAAAAGGAATGAGACTAGTAGTGGAGTGCAGGGAGAAGACGTTTGCAACACAATACTGGCCTGCGTCCCTGTGCCCACCCAGGGTTTCATGTGTGCACACCAGGTTCGGCGTGCATACCCACCGTGGCTACACAGACCTCATCTTTCAGCGCCACCCACAACGCCTCTCTTTCTAATGAAATGGTTATGAGGGGAGATCCGACTTAATTTGGGTCGGGGGGGGGGGGGGAATTCCACGTCGAGAAGAAACAAGGAATAAGGTCTCTTCTCTCAGGTTCCTGCCCCCCACAAACGAGCCGCTACCGTTAAAGTAGGAGCCGACATGAGTAAATAATTACCACTGCAAAGCTTTTCGCCTCCTGCCTCCCCTTCTCCGCGGAGATGGTAAATACGGGATTATGCAAATGACTGTGCGAGGCATTAAACGGTTCCAGTTTCAAATGTGGTGGAAAGGCCTGTGGTTTTGTAGTCGAAGAGAAACTCACTAAATATGGATCAGCGGAGGGAAGAGAGAGAGTGAGTTGGCCAACCGGCGAGTTCAATGCCCAACGCCCTGTTTTTTCGACCGGAGGAGGGCATGGTCGCCACATGTGTGCACATGTGCGTGTTTGCACGCAGGTTTCGTGTAATTTGGAGAAAAACTTTTGCAAAACTCACTCTCTCAATTGGTGGATAAACTTTGCTTTGGCTGTTTGTGTCCCGACAGCCAGGAGGGTCGAGCAAACAGGCCATAAAAAACCCAACAACCACACAGCTGACTTTTAAACACCAGCGTCCGTCATCTGTACGGGTCAAAAACCGAGCTCCCCTGTAACGCGCTGTTGGTGACATAAGGTGTCAGGACTCTATTTGGGAAAAACTGTTGGTAAAATCAAATCATATCAACCTTTATTGCTCCAAAATATTGCGTCCCAACAGCCTTGACCACGCCCTCCTGAATCCCGGGCCGAACATGATCCCTATGCACGGATGTGACGTGTCATTAAGCACGGTGGCACCGGGGAGCGGGTTATGGAAGCCTGGAGGGCCGCCAGAGACCCTTCCGTATGCTGTCGCTAAATAACAATTATCCACACATACACACACACAGTCAAGCAACTGATTTGTACGCTTAGTGCAAGCCACTATACACTCTCTGGAAGACAAAAACTGTCCTACAAGACACACACACACACACACACACACACACAATAATAGTCTAATATATTGAGAAAAAAATGTCAAAATCGCAAAAACCTGCCCCTCCCCCTTTCCCGTACCTGATTCCAGCGGCGTGCGTGTGACTCTGGAGGTGCTCCTGCCAGCGCTGGTGGTGGTGGTGGTGATGGAGACAGAGAAGGGAGGCCGAGTGCGGAGGATGGGGGTGGGAGTACGTGCAAGCCGAGAGGCAGCATGGGCAGGAGGAAGTGGTGCCGGGGTGGGGGACCGGACCGGGCCCAACGCCTGCCCCCGGATTCTGAAAGAGTGGGCACTCCTGCTGTCCACAGGGGCAGCAGAGGGCGGAGTGGAAGTGACAGTGCTGGCAGCAAAGTGGCGGGGGCTGGAGAGGAGGAGGAGGGGAGGAAGAGGAGGAGGAGGCGGAGGACGGGGTATGGGTGGAGGGGAGGTGGCGGCCGGCCAGCCTCTGGGAGTCTGTGGCAGCGGCGAAGGAGGAGGAGGAGGCAGTGGAGGACAGGGGAAGGTTCCTCAGGGAGCCGTTCTGTTTGACCACACCACCGTTTTGGTTCGGCCTGTTCGCTCTCTGGACAACGTGTGACGACGTCTGCTGCTTCTGCTGCTCTTTAGACACTACGTCCTTAGCGGCAACCTCTTCGTCCCCATCTGCGCTGAGATGGTCACTACTGCAGGCGGCTGTGAGAGGGTCCTGGCTGCTGCTCACGAGTGTGCTGGCGTCTGAAGGGGTGCTCCCACTGGCGTCGAGGAGAGGGTGCCCTCCGTTACCGAGGGCCAGAGGGTCTCCGCTCGCGTCGCTCAGGGCCATGGTCCTCTCCCAGCGGGCCTGGCAGGGACACTGTCACTCCTCTGGGAGAGAAGAAGACAAGAGGAGAGGAAAACGGTTAGGCGGTCACACAACTCACCCTGTCAAGAGCATGAGGGTCGAGGGCTGTGACCTGTAATGCAGTGAACATTCATCATCAATGTGAGCTGTTTTTAAACAAAATACTTTTTGAAAGTACTTTTCTTTTTAGAGGGAAGTGTCACTGTCTTGCAGGCTTTCATATTAAAGGACTAGTTCAAGTATTGTATCAAGATTATATCAATCTCTTGTCTGTCCAATAAATATGACGCTACAGTGGGACCGGATTTATGGTGTTATGGTCTTGATTATTTTCTTCACTAGGTCCAGTGACCTTTTTTTGGCGACCTGTTGCACTCTGATTTTACCAAGTACCTTGCAGGGACTAAAGGAAATCACTGCTCGTGGAGCAAGAAAAGCTTTCACAAATAAAGAGAAAAAAGTAATGTTGCTCATCTGGTCACAGATTCTCGTCCCACGTATAACTGTACACTCAGCAAAAATAACTGAGAATACGCACTAAAGGCATTATAGATGTAAATACATCTATATAAACAGGGGCCTTCTCACGTAGCATTTCCAACAACGATTTGTCAACTCATAAATTAGACATAAATTAGGAGCACAACATTTGATGCCAAGTCTCCCCTTTGGCCCCAATTTGACAAACTTAATGAAAGTCTGTTCTCAAGAGTGAAACATATGCACCTCAACAACTGAGATTAACACATCAACAAGATTTGTTTTAAAACTGTGTCCTCTGTGATGACCAGAGTTACTTGCACTACTCGGCACAGAGAGAACATTTCTACCTCTCTCCTCATCTGTATTTCATTCAAATTTTTCTGGTATAGGAAAACTAATGGTGATAATGTCATCTGCAAGAAAAACAAAAAACGACGCCCGCCCAGTTTTATTTCAGAAACGTATCTTTCCAGTTTCACATAAATATGATTGACAGAGCGTTAAAATAGGCCCAACATCAACCTGCAGCGTTCATATACTGTACATTGCACAGTCTCCCAGCATCAGGGGGGCGAGAAATGGTTCCAGGGTGAGAAAAGGTTCATGTTGTGTTACAGTTTCGGCCCCGATTCTTTGGCTTGAGCTACAAAATGCTCACAGGAGACCGCAATGTGAAAACCAGATTCTGTGGGCTAGAAGAGAGTTATCTGCAGCTTTGAGTTGTGATATGCTTCATGCATATCAAAAGCAGCTGAGTTTTGTTTCACAGGTGATGTGCGGGTCGAGGCGGACCATGCTGGGAAGGAGCCCGAACTACACAGCCACCGTGGAGGACTACACTAGATGGGACAAGCATCGCGTAGAGGCCCTGCAGAAGGCTGTGGCTCCACATGAAACACCCAAAAGAAAAACAACGGCCAGTTAATGCAGGACAGATTTATGCCGTTAGCCTATTAAATTTTTTTCAAACTGAGCCCCGAAGACACATTGAGATTTTAGGCACATCAAACAAACCCCAGACCTGATCACCCAGTATTGATCAGCCTCGGAGCAGCGCTGCTTTCCCACCCACTGAACAGAGAAAACCAAACTATTAAATGAACAAAATATGTATTTTTCTGTGACACTGAATGAAGCCAAAACTAACTCAATTGCAATATGGCCTTAAAAACCATGATAACAGGCCTTTTCTTTACTGTGAATGATACAAAGCAGACGCACTCTGAGCCCCAGAGAAAGGACGACACGACACGACGAGTCATGGCACCGACAGAGGAAAGAATCTTAAGCCTTGTTTGCCACTTTGTTCTTTTTATCCATTTATTTATTTAACATGATTAGTTTATTTTTAAACTCATTTACTGTATGTTCGGCCCATCATCAGCATCAACAAAATTTGATAACAATTTGCAAAAATCTTCAGAAAACACTGTCACATTTGAGAAGCAGATCTCCTGTGATAGTAACCTGTAGTGCAGCACAGATTTTAACTGTTGGTTGGACAAATAGAACATTTAAATACGTCACACTGGGAACACGTGCTTTGGTCTCCACTAGTGAAAACAATTCTCACTATTTGACTGAATAATTGGAAGATGAATCGCTAATGAAAAATAATAAGCCGTTAAACCCTCCAAAATATGTGAGCTCAAGTTGGAGTGGGTTGGTTGAGAAAGGCGTGATCGGATAATTGTGGTGGAAAAGTGGTTTGGATCTATACGGCACACAACTGCAACGACCTTTGTTTAATGTCGACCACCATCACTCCTGTTTCCTTTCAGGCTCCACTGACACAATCAATAAGAGCTAAAATCACCTATTGCAAGGAAAACGTATGCATAGAGAATGTGCCAATCAATTTTTTTCTGCCAGTTTCTGCTTTGTATTGAATTTTAAACCTGAACGTAGAACTGCAAACAATGTTGTGGATGTCTGAAAACAGATACTGCAGTTATCAGTGAGCTGAAAAGTGCAGGGCTGCAACTGATGACTGTTTTTCATTATCATTCAATGTCTTCCTTTTTTATTAATTAGTCTATAAATACTGTGTAATGAACAGTTTAAAAGTTATGAGAGTCCAAGGAGACGTCTCCAAATGAAAATGTATTTCATTAGTGGTAGATGTTTACAGCAAAAGTGACTAAAGGTTATTAAAATTGTTGGAAGTTTTCAATGGATAAACTCACCAGTTATTTTGGCTCTGATATGATGACGAGAATGGACCCGGTGAAAACAACTACTAAGTTTCTCATGAGGATCACAGCTGCGACAGCTGGTGTCTGACATTATAAACGTGTAGTTAATTAATTAATACTGCATTTCCATTTCCACAGTGTGGAACTCATAAACATCACATTTTTGCCTCAGGGTTTATTGTGAATAACTCACTTCTGATGCATGAAGACAGAGCCAGGACTCCGCTCTATCTGCGATGCCATCGAGAGATAACACCCCCAACAGGGGGCCGGGTGACGTGGATCACGTTTCAGGTGCCGCGGACCTTAACTGATTACTGTAGTCATTCGCGTCCTTATCCTATCAAAATATGATTCCTTTGTACCGCCACAATATACCCACTTAAAGTAAGCGTCACTGAAAGAGCCTCTTCAGAATAACCTAAGACGTCACAACATTTACCTTCACTATATTCTTGATTGGATTGCTACCGTGAGCCCTACAAACGTCAATGTCTGCGACTGACAAAGTCACACCACTGGTCTGCGGGCCGAGAGTTGGACTTTTCCAATTGGGTGTTGCTCTTTCAACATGATCAGCCACGAACAATTTCTTCTGCATCATCGGGGAGCGTGGCTCCTTACTGTTGGCCACTCCAACGCTCCCAGATCAGATGTCAGGTGTTACGCCGAGAACTACATCCCCGTTGTTGGAACAGTGTTGTGCCAAATGACAACACTGTCAGCAGCCCAGCAGGAGAGATACAGTATAAATATACACAAAACTTTATGTGTCAATTGGAAAAAAAAAGAGGAACTAACAGACATGGTCCAGAAGATTCCGGGTTTTGACCTAGTCTTGTTAAAGAACTTGAATTCTTATATTCCCCCAGGAGGAGCAGGGAAGTGTTTCTGGGGAGACGGACATCTGGAATACCCTGATTATCCTGCTGCCACCCTGACCTCGGATGGGATGAAGAAGAAAATGGATGGATGGAATTCTTAAGAATCAGATTGAATTTACTTGCATTCTAAAAGTAACATAGGCAACTTGGGTTTAACCTTAGCTACTCACTTTATCCTTCCAAGAAACCGATGAACACACACACACACAGGTTTTCATTTCACCTCTGTGACCCCTTGAAAAATTATTTTGCCGCAAAATGGATGTGCTTGCTTGCGTTCGAAGCACCAAAGCGATACATCACACTCGCCTGTTTTTCACCATCCCGCCCGAGCGCAAAGACATGCGGCGTATGCGATCAAGCCGCTCTGTGACACCTCCACATGAGTGAGCGGTGAAACATGAGCATGACAGCACCGTCGGGTCAGGGGTGCCTGGGAGGAGGAGGGGGGGGGGGGGTGGGGGGGGAGAGGAAGAATAGCTACCAGAGCCTGGAGAGCTCAGAATAGCAGAGTGCTGAGGGAAATCCAGATGAAGTCATTAGTGTGGCTCCCACAGCTGTCAGGAGCCTGCAGTGACTGAAGGAGGCTGGATGGAAACAAGTTTGGTGGAGATAAAGAATTTAAACAATGGTATAGGAATTAGGTTTGTAGCATGAATGTGCAAGTGTTTCTGTTGTCTGGATCTAAAGGAATTTGTGTGTGTGTGTGGTGTGTGTGTGTGTGTGTGTGTGTGTGTGTGTGTGTGTGTGTGTGTGTGTGTGTGTGTGTGTGTGTGTGTGTGTGTGTACACTAATGCCGAGGGCTGACAGGCAGGTGAGACATCTAGGAAGGTCTGTGCAGACACAAGCAGGGTCTTGTGTCTCCCTTCAAAATAAAAGCTGACAGCCGGACCGAGCTGCACCGCGAAAGACTTGAGCTGCTGCTTAAAAAAAAACACAAAAAAACCCAACGTCCTTCGATCTATTTATGCAAGCTTGATTACAGAGCCAGAATAACTGAATTAAAGCGCATTAGCTGTGCGGCCTGGGAGCAATCAGCGGTAACAAAAGGAGAAGGTAATGCCGGCTACCAAGGGACGGATAAAGGAGCGGTGGAATTAAGATTTCCTCCTTTGAGTTGCTTTACCTCATCTTCGCATTTGTCTTGAGCGTATTACATCTGGTTTGCAGTCCTTTAATCAGGCAACAATTAACTCATTTCATTAAGGCTGGAAAAAACGTTTGTAGGGGGTGCGGAAGGAAAGTCAGGGGGGACAGCTAGAGGGACTGTCAAAACTCAACGTCACGTCGCAACAAACCAAACCATTTTTTTAAATTACCAAGAAAGTGGATAAAAAAGAAAACCCCATATGTGTAATGATTCCAAGGGCAAGTGGGTTTGGGTAGAACACAGGTGATGACAAAGAAGCTTCTCCCGCCGTCTTTCAAGTGAACTTCATGATTACGGGGTGCGAGAGGAGATGGGAGAGACCTTTGGGCGACAGGCAGCCATACGCGGCGCGAGGCGAGGCATCCCGCGTCCCTTTAATTAAAACTAATAGGCGGCAATTACCAGGAATCAGTCAAGAGACGGTTAATAACCGCACACTGCCTCTAATAACAATAATAACATATACACAACAACAGGCGGTTGGCCCCATGCCAGGTAACGCGTACGCTTGACGTCCTCTTTGACACCTCTCTGGTTGTCAGGGGAGATATGGGACGTATTTCACCCCCTGAGGACACTTCTTTTTTTCCCTTTTCTCCCACACAGCTGGGCTGTTAAACGTACCAGTCTGACGGCGCCGGCTCAGGGCTACAGCGCCGAGGCTCAAAAGTAAACGAGGGTAAACACACTTTGAGTCAACCTGCCGTCTGCATCACTCCATCAACCCACATACATGTCCAACAATCACCGGGGATGACATCTGGATCGTGAACAAGTCAAATTGAGGGGAGTTCATTTCATCCCCTATAGCTATGTTGATGAACAGTGTGCATGTAGAAACATAATTATCTTTTTGAAGACTAACAGTTAATAGTAGAAAATCTTTCAAGGCAAATACCTTCCTTGCCCATTATTTACAGCAGCGTCATTCAGGCTGGAGACAAAATCATGGAAACGCGACAAAATGCATTTATTCTATCCATCAGATTTAAAGATGGAGTGGACCGTAAACTCACTTAGATTTAGTCTGGCTGCTTTTTAAGGACTGACATTAATCTGGACGATAGTAAGGCACCGTGGTAACTATATGCCAGGTTGTATTAATGTTGGGTTATTCAATGGAGCAAGGGTGATGAGCAGAAACGAGCTCATGAAGCTGTCGGGTTTATTATTTATTGAAGAAATTAAAGTTTTCTCAGAGTTTTCTTTCAGTCTCCTGGTGAATTTCTAGAGAGGAAAACGATCATAACGATCTTTTTTTTTTTTTTTAATGAATCTACTCTGTGGTGCTCCTACTTCTCTGACGCAAACGGGGTGAGAGAGAGAGAGAGAGAGAGAGAGAGAGAGAGAGAGAGAGAGAGAGAGAGAGAGAGAGAGAAAAAAAATCACGGCTCGGACCAGACACACTGACGCTCAACCACCGGAGGCGCGTGGACTGCGAAGTGCACGAAAAAACTCCCGATCCGTGGGTTTTGGTTTCTCCTCGCGACTTCTGCACACATGGCCCCCGCACTCGCACAAACAAAAACAGAAGTGGACACGTAGAGAGAAACGAGCGCGAGCAGCAGCCGGTAAGTGGGACCCTACCGTGTTGTGCGTGTGCGCGCGCGCGCGTGTCCGCCGGTGCTCTGCGCTCGTTATCGCCGGTGGGATCTGCAACACGCGGCGCTTCTTCGTGTCCACCACGAAGAAGGAGAAGACGGGGAACAGAAGCAAAACACAGACACGGGACTCCTCCGGCTTTAGCTCCGATATCCGCGAGGCTCTTAAACAAACAGTGCAGCCCGAGGAGGAGGAGGAGGAGGAGGCAGCAACACGTCCCAGAGAGAGAGAGAGAGAGAGAGAGAGAGAGAGAGAGAGGGCTGCTTCTCATGGAGTGTGTCCTGCCAGGATGACAAACAGCCCTGACACACACACACACACACACACACACACGCAGGCTCTCTCTCTCCGGAGGGACGGAGGCAGGAGGCGGTGGGCTGGGACTGCACCGAGGGGCACTGATAGGACGGTCCCACTGTCAGCGTTAACCCGTTCACTGCTACACCGGGGGACCAAACATGAAATATATAAATACAAATAAGCTATAACGAGTATCAAGATAACGCCGGACTGGTAACAACTAAAGGGCAAGGAAACATGAACGATGAATGCATGAAGGAAAACAATCACAAGATTTTCTGTTGACCATCAATTCACGGGTCACACTGCTGATTTCAGATGTGTGGAAATGAAGGATCCATAGTCAGATATTCGAATATCCGATTTACACATGTTGACATTCCAATATGTGCATAGCATGTCATATAGATTGTATATAAGAATTTGCCTGAAGCCTGTATTCTCTGGCGCGACCAGCAGAGGGCGACTCCGCTGGTCACAAAAAGAAGTCATTTTCTATAGAAGTCTACGAGAAAATGACTCTACTTCTCACCTGATTTAGGACGTCAGTAAACATTTTCCTGAGGAGTTTATGATAAAGTCTCTGGTTTCAAGTCTTCTCCAATACAGCATGATGTTTATTTTGTAAATTGTGGTCTCCTTTAGAGTCAAACGGACGATAAAACATTGAAGCGTGGCTACATCGTGATTGACAGCTGGTCTGTCCAATCGGTGCATGGCTGTAGAGTTCTCAGTCAGACCCACCCCCCAATTCTACGTCTGGTTGCAAAAAAAAAAAGCGAAACTCAAGCGAGCTTTAAAACTACACTTATGCCTTGGTGCATGTACAAGTGGGGAGGGTTCCATTTAGTTTCAGCACTCATACAGTGCTGCAGGAATGATTCCTTAACCCCAGGTAATAAGTTAGCATAGTTTTTTTTCTCAGTTTAGATGCCTAGAAAAAGGTCTATGGTTATTTTCACGTTTTATTCAGTTACATTAATACATCAGTAACTACTTAGGTTGTGACTTTTTCTTAATTTATTTTTCAGCTTTTTTTAAGTGTCATAAAATGGCAATTGTCTACCACGGCTGTCAGGGATTTTAAATGTCATCTGGCCGAACACTCAACAACACATTCACTAGTCCAACTTTACAGCCCTGTTGTGTTTATACATGCGTCTTTCAACGTATTACCAACTTTCTAAGGCTTCTGTAGTAGGGGCAAGCGCACAAAAATCAAATTAAGAGTGTGAAGCTTAGTGGTGGTGAAGCTGAGGTGGTTTATAGCCCATCATTGGCAATTTTTCCATACCCCAGTACAGGACACTCAAAATCACACGCAACATAATGTTATTTCATTAGACAGTTATCAAATACTACAATGTGGTGATTAGAAAACAGATAACAGACTGAAGGTGCACCATTAATTCTATTAGGTAGATTTAAATGGAATGAGCCACAGTTGGCTTCCAACAACCACACGCAGACACACTAAACATCCTCTAATCATCTGAGATTCAACCACATAATTCCTTAATATGGCCGCACCCGTTCTTCACACACCAGTTTATTTAAATTATAGATCACTGTTCCGATGTGTTGGCTGCTCTTCTAGGTTTAGTTTAATAACTACTTGAACATGCTTTCTTTCGTCTCTCAATCCCCACCCGAGGCAACAAAAGCTCCAGATAACTGGTTTCATTCAAACCTCAGAGAGGGTGGAACTGTCCAAGTCAATAAATCCTGAACCATAATATTTTTTTTTCCACTTTAGAACGTACGACTACCTCCGTTATCCAGGTTCAGGACACAGCTCACACTCGCAGTTGTGATATTTCATGTACAATAGAAACAAAAACATGGATACAAAAATAAAGGCATCAGTTAAATGCACAGAAAGTGTGCAAATGAGTGTTAAATGAAAAACGATGCCTCCATACAGGGCATGTGATGTATGTTATACATGAGGTCAGAAAGGTGTCTGTTCATTTCATGTCCTATTGTTCACTTTGTCATAAATGGCTTAGAGCAAAATGACTTCTCTTATGTCTTTGGTTAAGGGATTATGAAAGAGATCATTTAGGAGTCTACACGGCGTATGTGTGTGCAAAGCGGAGAAAGAGGCACAGCAAGACACCTGATTTAGGACAAAGTTTACCGTACGCAAGAAGTTGTGAGTTTGGGCTGAAAACAAAGGCAAAAATATTCATTTTAATCTTTCAGTTTCATCTGTGGTCCCTGATTTGCCAACAACCAAAAAACAAAAAAAAACCTGGAGACTCCTCTGGAAATGCGTTTTGCTCGCAAAACAACTGGTTCCTCTCAGCAGGGGAGGAGGTTCGTCACAGGGAATGCTGGCAAGGCAACGGGCCGTACCTGGCTTTAATTTCAGCTGTCCACCAGGATTAGGACATGGTTCATGGCGAGCTGTAATCATCTGCAGTGGTGAGGTACTCACAGCTGGCCCCAAGGCCGAGTCAAAGCCCCAGCTATTCCGTGCTTTGTAGTTTTCCTCTAATGATAATAACCTTGTATTGATAAAGTTGTGTGGAGTTCATTGTATTGTACTCCCCTTCTCTTTTTTTCTATTTAGATTTTAATTTACAACATAATGTGTTCATGCACTAGTCAAAAAATATTTTTACCATTGGCCAAGAATCAATAACACAGAAAAGTAGATCTGTACCAAATCATGCAGCCTCTTAGAAACAGAAATAGTTCTATTCAGGTCCCAAACATACTTCGTATGACACCGCTGAGGCTCAGAGCCAAGCTCCTTGCGGGCGCAGCAGTGAGGGAGCTGCCTGTGAATTATTGCACCGCCCAACACCGGCCCACTGGTGGTGGCCATGCCGCCGGTCAGCTCAGGTCCTTTGAAATTACTGGACCTAAAGTTTTTCAGCGCTACCAACACTTTCCAGCTTCTTATACCTCCACTGGGCTCAACGCTAAGTTGATACATGGCGCTGAACAACATTAGAGAAACTGGGTTTGGGTTTAGCCGGCCTGGGCCAGGGTCCGCCCGCTAAAGAAGGAGCCACATCAAAGGCCGTACTGTACCAGGAAGAGCGGAGGCCCCCGGTGGAAGCCCAACAGGCCTCTGGGGTGATTGCACACAACTCATCAAAGTGACAGGTTTAGCCGACAACAAAAAAAGGGTTAGGAGGGAACGGTAAAAGTAGGAGGTAGAGAAAGATAGAGGAGGACAAGATGTGTCTTAAGAATTTAAAGCTTTGGCATGGCATTTCAAAAATAACTCCAAATGCATGTTTAAACTTACTTTTAAATCATCTCTCCAAGGGCAATTCAAAATTTCAGGGTTGGAACAACTATCAGTGCCTTTTTATTTTTGGATTGGTTAACTGAAACTGATGTGACACATGAAGCAGACGTGCCCAAACAGAAGAGAAGCAAAAATAGATGAAAACCATTTAAAGGAGAGAAGAAGAAAAAAACCCAAGTACAAAAGCCTTCATCCTGTAAGATTAACGATCCAACTCGTGTGAATCAAAAGAACGTTAGCAGCGTTCTAACGGCGGAGCCTTCAGGTGCTGGATGGTCATGTGCTTTGACAGATGCAGGAAGGCGGCAGGTAATCCTAGAAGCCCTCTGAGCATTTCACCTATGCCTGCATGTGATAATGTCTGCCTCGCACAGAGGAGAAGGGGAGGCAGTGAAAGAAAAAGTGAGAGGTGACAGACTGCGTTTGAAAAGGCGAGAGTATGTGAATAATTGAACGAACAAAGAGGAAAAAGAAAAAGAGGTGCGACTGTAATTGACCGGATGAATGAGAGACCGAGACAAACAGCAGACAGACGCTGCGCCGGCAGCGCCGATCGCACTGCTTCTCGGGCTTCTGTAGGTCAGAGATTTCGGAAAACAGGGAAACCCTATCCCTTCGACACCTTGGCAGCGTGGACGGACATCTCCGACCCAATTAGCGCTGAGCTCCCTGACGTCTGCCCAGAAGGACCCAAGGGAGCCGAGGAATGGCTGAAACGTGAATGAGAGCTAATGTTCGAGTTAGCCTGCATTCAGCGAACAGGAGGCCCTTATGTATCAGTTGGGTTTCTTTTATGCCTCTACCGCTTTATAATGTGAATCCCATGGAAAAACGGTTGACTACATTTAAACATTTATTGTACATAAAAGTCGCGAGCAAAGCTTGACTTGACCATTCAAGCTGTGTCGTAAGAGTCCTGGTGCTACACTGACCTTCAGCACCTACAGACCCACCATACAGTCACATGTCGTCCAAGTTTAGGCAGATATCACAATAATAATGTTGATTTATGTCTTAAAACATTTCTAGGTTAGGTTTGTAAGTGATGGAATCTAACTAGAACTAAAACTAGACTATAGTCAGGGACTGACTAGCAACTGGCATATTCGAGGCCACGTGTTAGTGGTTAGCTAGCCATTGCTCACCGACTAGCCCTCAGAGTGGTCTCCGTGCCACAAAGCCTCTATCACATAATTCACAAAGACCAGTGGAGGGATTTTGGTGTGACCAGCCTTAAGTCCAGGTCTAAATGAAGTGTTTAGACTTTCTTTCATAATCGATTTTGATAGTTCACATTTCTGTCAAGAGATTTAATATGGTTATGAAAAAAAATTGGTTTAAGCTTGTACTTTAAGTCTTAGTCAATAACCAGACAGAATGATAACACAGTTTATTGTATTTGCACTAATAGCTGATATAATAGCTAATAGCCTTTTGGGCGCTGATGTTCTCTCAAAGGTCAGAACTACCAAGATGGTTTCCAATTGGTCAACAACACATTCAGTATTTGCATGGTCAACAGTTTCCAAAATCCCAAAGCTCTAATGGGATTTATTTTGCGTAAAATAAATGCTTTGTACTTTATTTTCCAAGAATCAACCCAGTGACTCTATTGAAAAGAAGACATTTTGGTTAAAACTTTTTTTTTTTTACATCAACTGGTAAGGCCTAGCCCTTGTTCTGGTTTATGGTACAGGCTGTTCAGGTTTATGACACAGCTGTTATATACAGTACAGCTGCACTGTATAGATTTCTGATGATTATAAAAATGAATTGCAGCTCACTGACATGACACGGACCGTGTAGTCTGTGGGTCGACACCTGACTCGTAACAATGAGAGGGCGTGTATACTGGATTATGATGTGGAAGGCGGATGCAGAACGAATGAGTCAGGGCGGCCATGTTGTTGTGGTCGTGCAGAGACATGCTGTGTCCAGATGATCCTTCTGTCTGTTTCTTATCATTTCCTCTCATACGCAGGACGGAGATAAAAGAAAATGACAGATACATGGGTGAGAGGAAAGAAGGGGAAAAAAGGGGGGAAGCGGTTGGCTCTAACTTAAAGAGATTGGCAGAGCGGATCAGCTCCACTTCTAGTCGACATTCTTCTCCGAGGTGTTGGCAACGCAAAGGTGTGAATGACATCACGTGCACATGTTTGACTCAAATGGGTTGGCAGGTGCGAAAGCCACAGGCGAGAATACTTGTTGATTTGTGGACGATGAAATGATTTTAATGTGCTATGATTTTAAGGCAATTTGAGATAATAAACCAAAGCGGAGCCAAAGTGCTGTTCCTTACATCACTCAACTCACAGTTTATTAAAAGCTTCGAACCCACAGAGCTGCTTGGCTGTACAGAGAAAAAAAGTACCCAAACACGTTATTGGGAGAGGTCCAGCCCAAGAATAAAGAAATGATCTGTCTAAAAAGAAAACAATTAATAGATAATTATAGATTTCCAGATTCCTTTTTTGTCTGCCTCGAGTGTCAAGGTCTTTTTATATCAGAATGTTTCAACTCTTCTAAACAGAAAGGAAAAACCCTTTCCTTTCTGTCTAGTTGCACAAGAAAATCTTCTGCGATCACAGCTGACTTGTGCAAATGACAATGTAACTCAAATGCAAACAGAGCACCAAGAAATATTTCCATGAAGCATTAGGGCTGTCCAAACAATACCATAAACAAAGCAAACAATGTGAGGAGGTGACTGAGGCGGTCACATTCCATCTGAACAAATGATATGGTGCCATTCAAAGCTGTTGACAATGTGGCATGTAAGACACTGATGCCCACTTCAGATGTACAAACTCGACATTCCATTTTAAAATGGGAATTAAGAACATGATTCACATACTCACGCGAGTTAAGCGACGCAAAAATTTGCGTCGAACAGCGACATACATTAACTACGTCTAACCTTTAACGTTTTGTCACGATGACTTGTGTTTTGATCCATAAATTCGCTCCCGTTAGCTACCACAAAATTGTCACTTTGAGATGATACCGTGAAACCTACCGTCCCTGGCTGCTTTGACGTCATTACGCAGCACAAAGAGGGTTTGTAGTGAGAGATAAATACATGTCTTTATACTGTTGTATTTAGATGGAATAAATACTTAAAGAGATTAAAAGAAATTGAATGAGTTTTAAAGTGAGAAACCTCAAATGGAACAGCTGACCATGTCCATTTCAAGCCTGTAACTTTGCTCTGCTTCACTTTATCAGCATGAAATTTTGTTTGGAGAGAATGTTCAGATGTTGTGCTATGGATTGTATGGAAGTTACTTTCTTTCAAAAAAATAATCGTTAGATTAATCGACTAATCAAAAATAATCAATAATAATCAATAAAAAAATAATCATACTCGTAATAATTATGTTACTCTGTATTTTATTGTTGTTGTTTCAAATTTCCAAACAGGAGTAGGTCACTTTGTTTGCATTTAAACAATTAAAAGGATAGGAGCGGAATTTTCGTAAATTATTATTTTCTCTGTGAATCAATGGATAATTTTGCCTAAAATTATTTAAGTAGCAATCCCAGAAGGAAGAATCAGTCTTTGCTCGAAATGGTCACAAGCTGTTAAAATGTGAAACCAGTGACTGAGAGAAACCAAGCCAACGCAAGGTGCATGGCGAAATGTTTTTGAAGAACTTCCCAAATGCAAAAAGATCAGGGATACATTTCTAACTTTTTCTGAGGGAAATGTGATGAGAAGAGGATCACCATCCTCACAGATTAGTATTTGGGTGTTAGGGTGGAGGACCACAGATTTCAGTAATCAGTAATAACTAAATTAAAAACCCAAGGGTATTCCATTATGATTCGTGACGCGTAGTAACTGGAAAGAAAACAGGCCTCACTTTGATGACAAATCCAAACCATACCTTCAGGTTTTCAAATTGCACGCAGAATCAGTATCGGCCAGCTGCTTTTATTTGGCAGACGAACAGGACGGTGTAAAGAAATGAGAAACAGAGGCCTGTTGTTTCACTGCTGTTGCTTTAACGTATTAAAAATATGCACACTTTTGGCACAGAACTAGGCTCAGCTTTCTAATTACATCTGTTTTTCCAAAGGATTTCTTGTGGTGTCAGGGGCTTTGGAACAGCTCAACCAGGCCTTTGTTGTTCTTTAACACAGATCACCGGCCCCCCTCCTCTCTACCTCTCCCTCTTTCATTTTTCAAGTTCCTGAGCAACTCTCTCGTCTGGGAAAAGACACAGCTCCATCAGAACTCCTCTTTCGATTGTCTTTGAGAGGGAGAGAAGTGGGGAGGGGATGGGACAGGCCGAGCCGAGGAGAAAGTAACGAAGGGAGAGCGATGGCATGCGAGCACAGGGTTCTTATCGGGCTGAAGAGAGGAAGCAGCGGTGGAAGAAGGGTCCACCAAACGAGAAGTGTCTGCAGCCCACATAGCTGAGAGGGAGGAGAAGAGGTCTCCGTTTGTTTGAACAGAGTCCTGGTTTGATCTGGGACACAAACAGGACAACAGGGAAGTTATGCGGAGTGGGGAGAGAGAGAGGGAAAGTCGGAAGGAGAGACGGATAAGAGGCTTTGAGGGGACCAAAGTTAGCGTTTGCTCATCAAAAAGAGAACAGCCTTTTGAGGAATTGCTCAAACACACACACAGCCAGCAGCCCTTTTACACTCCCCCCCAGCCTCTACTCAACAAACACAATGTGTGTGTGTGTGTGTGTGTGTGTGTGTGTGTGTGTGTGTGTGTGTGTGTGTGTGTGTGTGTGTGTCTGTTTTGTCCACCCTTTGGGAAAGGAGCAGGGGTATTTAAGCGCAACTGTGTCCGTGTGTTTATGCCGACATATTTTCACTGTCCGAAAAATATTTTCTTTTTGCACGAGTATGAAAGAATGAAAAGGGCCCAATTTCGTATGCTGATCAAACTTGAAAGATTGCATGCATGTGTCAAATTTCTCTGGGGGCCACAGGGAGTCTCTGAAAGGTCGGGTAGGAACTGAAAAAACGGAAAAGAAAATCATGACATTTTTTTTTGTGTGTGTGGTTGAAAAAGCCGAAGGAGGTGTGAGATCACATCCTGCTGTCATAAACCTTTTGGCTACCAGAAACGCAGAGACGGAGGTGAATGTGTGCAGGGGAGGGCGACGGGACGAAACGGAGGCGAGTTTAATGGAAAGGAAGGTGCAGAGAAAGAAGGATGGAAAGGGCATTAGGGTGAGAGGAAGGGAACTGCAATGAGAGGTGGGAATAAAACACATACTGGAAATGCTGAAGCTCGAGTGTCACTGAAGTGTCACAGCAGACGGCAGCTGGAATACAGACAGAGTCAGTCTCGAAACGTCTCCTCCACTTCCAGGCCACTTCAAAACTCTTTTCTCCAGCTAACTCCTCTCCGAGGACTTGTGTGCGAGGCCAACTTCATTGTGGACAGATGAGCTTGATATAGGAGGTAAACTTTGTTTGACAGGATGCTCATAACACGCTCATTTTTCCAGGACTGTTTTCCATCACATGGCCAGATTTTATCCACGGCTGCGTCTCTCAAAAAAACAGTAGATTGCGTTATTTGCGACTGACCACAAGACAAGGACAAAAGGTTGCCACGAAAACACATTTGCTATTGCCGACTGTCTGGTTTTGTTGCTTTTCAGTGTCTTATTCCCCCCAGATGCCGCCGCCGCCACAAATGACTGAAAGACCCGTGTCGCTGCAAGATTTCACGCTGTGAGACGAGTCGTAGCATTTTTGTTCGCTCTGTTCTCTTATTGTTTCTACAATGTGTGGAGAAAGTTTCCAGCTAATATGACACCATTAGAAAATCACCAGCACGCAGTATAGAGTGTGACCAATGGCAGCTCTGTGACTGCTCAGCAAATATCATAGGGCCGGTCAGAGTTCAAGTCTTGTGTTCAAGTACAAAAGCATTTTATTGAATCTGATAATATGATGAATCTAACTGATCAGATCGGAATTGTTTGCAAATACTTACTGAGTTTTTACATTTAGATTTCAACAACTTTTACACAGGGGTGTATAAAAGATTCTGTCTTGTACACACTCCGCCCTCTAATGAACTGGCTGTCAGTTAAACCCCCCTTGTGACCCCCCATGTCTGCAAATCCCGCTAAAAGGCTGCGCGTGTACTCGTTGAACCGCATTGGATTGCATGAGATTTCCCCCCTTTTGGTCTTCATATCCCCACCTCTGCTGAATTATTTTACCCCCCCCCCCGCCCTCAAAGTGATAAATGCTAATTCACCAATAGGCCATATGAAATACCTAAAATAGAAAATGTTAACATTGGAAAAGGGCTGTAATGTGAACAGTCTATAGTGCCATAGAGAGATAAAATCAGAAATGGACAACCCGTTGTCAGCACCCGCATTCGTGAGACGATAAATGATTCACCGAACGATCCTGGTTCCGTCAGCCTCGATCACTGCACGGCTTTTCAGAATGTCACAGAGCTCGAACATTTGGAATTTGGGGATTAAATTCTTTCATGTTTTGTTTTGTTCTGCATATGAAATGATGGTCCAGCCAGTCGAGTGCAGTGCAGTGTGTGTAGACCTTACTGGCTGACACGTTAAGAGACCTGTTGGCGGCTCTAGCTAGTGCTTGCGACTTTTAGCTCCCTTGGTAGAGCACCCGTCTCCAATGCAGAGCTCGGTGGTTCGAAAGCCACCCTGTGACGCATGATAGTTATCCCCCTCTGCTTTTTTCACAAGTACCCATGCAGTTGAAATGTCCAAAGAGAGACACAACGCATCGCACAAGGCGATGCTTTGGGTTTTATGGGCCTTGTCCCTCTCGTGGGGGAACTGGGCAGAACACACTCTGCTATGAGAACATGGCCCTTGGCACGTCACCGCAGTGCCTGAAACAAAGGTGCTGGTGCCAAGGCAAATGGAGTGACTTCATCCCGTGTCATCTCACTCAAGGACTAGTGGGCTCTCGGAGGGTCCCTGGGAGGGTTCACGGGGTGCGAAGCCGAATTAGATTGACTAAAAGGGCTCTTTGGCTCCAGATTGCCGCTCTGCGTGCATGTGAGAGATAATATACATTCATCATATATTCTATTGTTATGCTAAATCCTGCCCCTTTGGTCAATTGTTCCTGGGTGCTGTTGAAACACTCCTCATTCCGGTAAACTTTGCTGAACTGTGAAAAATTCAGTTTGCGCCAAAAATACTTAATCACAGAGGACGTAAGGTAGAAAACAAGTATGTGGTGGACCCAATGAGTGGATGAGGTATGTGTACATGTAATGTGGAGTATGTAAGCTTGTGTGTGAGAGAGAGAGAGAGAGGGTTGTCTCCGGCTCTGGAGGCGGTTAGAGCTGAGCTCAGGGCACTTGGACCCCTTCTCGCTCCCTGTGGAGAGGTGTGCGCCAGCGAGAAGGGAACCAGGGCCTCAGCAGCTGCTCTCCTCTCCCCTACACACACACACCTCATTGCCTCGTCTCTGCATCCCTGCATCCGTCTCACATGTTCTGCCTTGAGTTATGTCGCTCTTCATTTTCTCTACAATCTGAGTCGAGGAGATAAAAAAAACCCCGGAGAAGTTGTGTTGCAGGATGCATTAACTATCAGAAACAAGAAAACAAAAAACAACAACAATGTGATAAGCTGCACAAAAAAGCAACATGAAAGAACATAGGATCATATTAAACACATCCTATGAGCAGAGAATGTACGTGAACTACCTTTTTTCCATCCTACTGGCAGATAAGTATCCAGAATTACTGGCATTCTAAAAAAAACTGACACTCAGGTGCAAAGGCGGCTTTAGAAATTAGCTTTTTTCCCCAAACCCCCTGTGCAGTGAAGTGATTCTTGCAAAGTGGCCCCCACAATATATTTCAACTTTCCTGTTCATCACGTGACGCACACTGGCCCAAAAAGGCATCCCCGCTACACATACGATCATTTGAAAAGTATCATTGTGAAAACCGTGACTGCATTCTTTGAGTAACGGAAATTATGACTCTCAGAATTTCGCCCATTCTGTCCTTTCAAATTTGGAAAATCTAAAAGGAGCTGTATGATTATATCTAATTGTTTTATCCCATTCATGTGGTGCCAACAGGTAGTCAGGCCGTTCGGCCAGAAGAATGGAAATAAGCCTCGTCTCGTTATTTTCTAACA
The DNA here is from genome assembly GCF_022379125.1 of Scophthalmus maximus. Lineage (NCBI taxonomy): Eukaryota > Metazoa > Chordata > Actinopteri > Pleuronectiformes > Scophthalmidae > Scophthalmus > Scophthalmus maximus. Next base: position 4,609,980 of record NC_061532.1, read on the forward strand.
GCTACTAAAAGACAGTTTCACGTTTCACTTTAGTGTTGGCCATCGACCAGCGTCCTTAACAGCTCTGACTATTCTTTGGTTGGATTCGGATTGTCCTTCCTGTCGTCTTTTCCTATCTACTACTCCTTGACCTCAATGAAAAAAGGTCATAAGGTCAAGGACAGGAGTAAAGGAGGACTCATAGGACAAAAGCTGTCAGCGCTGCTCAGAGAAATACGATTCTCACTTTCACTATACCACGTCATCATGTGACGGTGGATGTTATTGACGTGCGTCTGCCGTGGTGAGACTACACATTTCCAAAGATGGACTATAAAAAAGCAGCGGCTCCACACAGCATTTTTTTGTGTTTTGTGTGACATGAGATGTAAATTATTCAAATGCAACAGTCACATACATGAGGATGTGCGTCACTTCTCGGCCATTCATGCACTTCTTCTTCGGAATTAATCATTTACGTTCGTGCATAGCGCGACATGTTAAATATCACTGCCGCGATGAATTGTGGCGCGTCTATTTCTCCTTTCCTTTCCCATAGGAAAATCCAGTGTACCCTATGCTAAAGGAGACAGGAAAGGAAGCACTGAAGCACCTTTCCAAAGCATTTAGAGAATTCGAACAGCTCTCATCATACTTCTGGGTCATTTCAAGATTTAGGAAACTTCCTAAGCCAATTTGACAATTCGGCAATACCCTTTATTTTCTATTCAGGCTATTTGACAAACAATTTGATTATCAAAAAAACGAATTGACAAAATACTTAAAAATAAGGAGGGGACGGAAAAACAACAGCATACAGTGCTTTCACTGGCAGGTTAGAGACAGGATCTTTTTACCGCTCTGCGGGGACAATGAGTTGCTCGAGGACACTTACGCAGAGCAGATGCTGCTCTCAGGACAGCTGCCAGCTGCCGGCCCTTTTACTTAAGGAGCAGCTGAAGGATGCTATCTGAGTTCATGGTTCCAGTTCATGACAATTTGAACACAAAGTGAATGGCACAAAAAAATAATCAGGGTGGAATCCGGTGTCATTACTGAAAATGCACTGCGGGGTCTGGATGCAAAATAAAGCCTGTGATGCATTTAGAATCCAGATGAATTACACTGAATCACATTGATCCTGGCAAACACAAAAATGGAAATGATTCAATTACTTAAAAAAAATCTTTCCAAAATCTTTCCAGTTATTTTTTGAATCCATTTATGTTTAGTTTATATTTTTTCCCCCATCTTTTATCTTAGCAACGGTCTTGTGTAGTAGAGAACCAGTTGTGGTGTGCAAATGTGTGTTTGCGTGCATTTTTCTGTGCAGGAGTGTGAGTGTGTATGACTAACTGTGTGTGTCGGGGTCAGGTGTAGAGTGTCTGAGGGAGTACCAGCAGAGCGTAATGGAGATGTGGTGGGAAAGCAGCAGGTCTTACATCAGTGGGCACCATGATAAATGTGCACTTTGACAAATGGACCCCTCGAAATAATCACACACGCACACACACAGACAGAGAGAGTTGGCTCTAATACAGTGGACAGAGTGCAGTAAATACAGAGAGAGTTTGTGTTGTAGACAAAAAGGAGAAAGACAGTATGAAAGAAAATGGGAGTGGTGGGTGTTTTCTCTCAACTCGAACCGGATGTAATCCCTGAACTCATCAAAGATGCCATTTTAAAGAATAAACAAACTGTACCGAGACAATGGCGGCACCCCTTTCTCCTCCTGACAGCTCATCCCCTTCACACAACATCTGACTCCGCTGTGGGCACTGAGCCTCGACGACAAAAACACATTCTACATCAAACAGAAAACTGATACTGTAAAACAAGGAAGGAGAGGGCCTACAGGTGTCTCTGTGTGTGTATACAGGTGATGTGTGTGTGTGTGTGTGTGTGTGTGTGTGTGTGTCAGTCTGTGAAAATGTGCGGGCATGTACAGGTGTGTGTGTGTATGTTTTTCTGCGCGACATCCATCAGCCCCGTCCCTCCATGCAGACATGAGGGCATGTTTGTCTCCAGCCAGCATGTAGATGCTTACTCATGGGGCTGTTAGCAATTTTTTCTTCTTTTTTGTGCGTGTGTGTGTGTGTGTGAGAAAACAAGTTGTTATTATTATGACTCTAATGGTGGGTAAAGCTTTTTGGCACCAGGAAGCGGGGCGGCAGAGGGGGAACAAGTAATGCACAAAAAATGAAAATAAGTGGAAAGTTGTCCAGTCTCCCTTTAGCCGATCCCGACTTTATTTGCTGTCTGCATATGTCCATTAATATTTAGAAACTGTGTAAAAATAACTATAAAACCAGACGAGGAGAGGAATAAAAAAAACTCCACACCCTGAAAATGACGGAGGCCCCGTCTCGGTCTGGCATTAATCTCATAGTCATTAAAAATGAGTGGGAAATTATTAGTGACAGGCTTTTGGAATTACATCATGCTAAGGGTCAACGCCTGAAAAGCATCGGAGGGGCGACGCATATCCTGCACACGTGCTATATTTACCCAATGCATGCATTATATTGTAGTTATGCCATTTCATTTTTACACAATTTACACTATATAATAACAAACAAAGATAACAAAGTGTTTCTAATCTTGTTGGTTGCTAAAGGGAATGCATTACTTCACTATATAACGCCATTTTGTGTCTTCACACAAATCGTTGATTTGTGTTATTAATAATAATTATTATTCATGACATCATTTTCTGACTTTATGGTGACTTATTAATAACATAACTCATCATATGAAATCATATTAGGGGACAAATTTTCTGATTTGTATAACTTTTAGATTGGACAACTTTAAAAATGTGATTTTGGACCATATTTTTCTTGACATTGACCTTTGACCAATCAGCTCCAGAAGTGAATCATCTAGAGATACACTCCCAAGTAATAATCCCACCAAGTTTGATAAAGAAAAAAAAAGTTGGCAATAGAGTGAAAATGTAGAATATAGAAATTAGTTTCACAAACAATGTGGCAAGTTTGATATAAGAAGTTGGTGAGAAATATTGTCTTCAATGCACCATCGCCTGCAATCGGTTACCAAGATCGGATTGTGCATGTGAGCTTTGGATGCATAATTACAGTTTCACTGTTCTATGTAGGATTTCCGCATTAGGTAGGCAGACCTACTGTGAAACAAGAGATGAATCAATTCCAGCAGCTCTGGAAAGAAACGCGTCTTCCGGACGTGATCTCTGAATGCACGAGCTCCTGCCAAAGACTGTTGATGTTTTCCACATTGTACAGCTGCAGTTTCAGCGCTAACTGCAAACAATCTTCTACAAAAGGTACCTGTGACTTTTTTTCTTCTTCAAGCAAATGGGGAGAGATGACTTCTCACGCCTGATTTATCGTGTCTGTACCGCCACTGACTCAAGTCCTGCACAATAAAAGAAGGCACCTGGTATATAGCAGGTTTCCATTCCAACTTCTGGTATAATTTAGGACACATACTCTCTGGAGACACTGACGAGAAAAACTCTTGTTTCTAAAAGAAAAAGGTTAAAATGATATCATGCATCTGTATAAGCTTACAGTTTTATCTAAATATAATTTTGACAAACTTTGCAAGTAGCTTATTCATCCGGTTTATGGCTAAAATGTGCATACAAAGAAAAAAATCTAACCACATAAATGCTCAGACCCTTCAAACCAGTGTTTCTGGCAGGTCATGAGCCTTGTACTAACCCTGCCCTTTCTCACCACAGCTGAAATATTTGTGTCTGGTTGTGGATCCATCTAAAGGGCTAATTAGCTGCTCATGTCTTCCAACTGATTTGGTTGGCTTTGTAAAGACTGAAGACTATGGATTGTATCTGTCCAAGAATATCCAAATGTGTATGTTTGTTTCAGACAGTCAGAGATAAGGGTTAACAGATAACAGCCTAAAGACGGCAGAGGAAAATGTACCTCTACTGGAAGCGTTGTGTGTCGGCCCAATCTATCTAGTGAAGTGTGACCACAGCAATCCCTTGAATGTTCCCTACACCTCTGCTTATGAATTAGATTCACGAGTCCTTAACAAAAAAAATTCCTTACATCTTTTAGAATAGTTGCGTTCTGGACAAATGTTTACATTAGTTCAGTTTTTTTTATTGAGCATAACGGTCTCTGAGCCACAGCAGCCACAATGTGTAGCAACTAAGTGTGTCCAACATCTATATAAGTGACCATAAGGAATGTTACACGGATTCACTATCCTTCATACTGAACATGTGTGGAAGCACCTGTTTGTAATATACTCAATGGTAGTCATTTAGGCAGGTGTTTCCTTAATTGTATAGTACATGACATTGTGTGCCGAGTATATTCAAGGAATGTGTACTTTGTCCTCCTGCAGCTGCAACGATACTGCTTTAATTCTGCTAAAGTTATATAGTAAATCTTTTTGAAATGCTACACTGTACGGCTGGATAACAACGGCAAATTGTTTTTGGTTGCATCCATTTTTTACCAGATCCACACCAGATGCCGAGACGTTGGACCACCAATGTGGATTGGTAGCATGTGAATCATAGAACAAAGATCATCTTCAGCGCTGTCAGTGTCCGCGCAGATACAGCCAGGTCCCTGTCCTCAACACGTGGCTATTAATTGTGATGAACTTTAAGTGAGGTTTTATGCACATTAATCATACAGCCGAGGGGAGGAGGGGGAGGGAAAAGAGACCGATTGTGTCAAAAGGGCAGGGAAAAGAGACGGTCCTTGTTTTCCATACGGTTTTACAAATAAGCTGTCACCAATCAATGATCGAATTTTACATCTTATCCATTTTACAAAACAACAAATATAACAAAATGTAATTATTTTTATCTTAATGAAAATGTACAGAATGGCAAATTGTATTCCCCTATGAACTGAATAACTCTATAGTGAACATATGCAACTGTGCTTACTAACATCATAAGTATCAGCATAGATATTAACATTCTGTTTGCTCACAATGACAATGCCAACATGCTAATGCATAACTGGTATAATATTTTCCATGTGCACCATCTTAGTGTAGCAAACTAACACTAGCTTCTAATTAGCACTAAACACACACAAGTACAGTTGAGGCTAGAGGGAATAGGGTTATTTTAGCAAGTTTTTGGTTTAAAAAAGTACTTGTTTCATCTTGACCTTATGATTGCATTGATAAATAGTTATGGAATTAACAAAGTGGAATGGAAAAATTAATGTCTGGACCAAAGTTCATGACAACCAATCCAGTAAGACACTAAAAAACTACAAATGTCAAACTCATGCTGGCCCGAGAGGAAAAGTCATAAATGTCGAGAAACTTTAATGGATAAGTGAAACATTTTAAACTGCTTCTGGCACTAGATGAAAAGTCAGGGGATCACCAAAGTCATGAGCATTAATCTGCTCATAATCAAAAATATATTCGACCAAATTTGAGAGGAATACATGCAAAGCTGTGGAGACGTTTCGAGAAAGAAATGTCAACCTCACGGACGTGCCAAAGGAAAGGTAATGGTCTTGCCAACCTCATTGGGACATATCATCTGGGAACCAAGAACTTCTGAACAATATTCCATGGCAATCCATCGAATACTTGAGATAGATATATTTATATATAATATATGACATCTATATTATATCATTATAATTTTCCAACATTGTTTTTAAGATCCTGGTTTGAGCTGATATTCACTCAATGTGAGTGTCAGAACAGTTCTAGCATTGTAACCAGTGTAACCACTAATTTATGGGATTTATTTCGTCAAATAACTCAGACGCTCCATTTTAATCTTCCTGCAGCGCATGTTTAGGCCCCAACAGAGACAAGCATTGCCTACGGGCCCTTCGCATGAGCTCTGGTCAAAGTCTTTCTCTCCTCCAAGCTGGCCATTGTTGTGAGGCCTGATAAATATTTACTCTTCCCAGCTTGGCAGGGGAACGAGTGGGAGGGGAGAGGGACCCATTGTGACAGAGGGGTCAGAGACGCTGACAAGCCAGCAGGGTTCTTCCTACCCCACTGGCACCGAAAAACCCCAATACACTGTTCGGTCTGTACTGGGACAGATCCACTGCCAGTGAGTGTGGGAGCAGGGACGTTTTATTTGAGTGGGTGTGTGTGATGGAGATGGACGAAAGGAGATATAGAAAGGCAGACAGTCAAGCAGACGACCACAGAAAGAAAAACAGACCCAAATCAAAAAGAGAGAGAGAGAGTTTTTGAAAAAAGGGGAATGGGGAAGGTTCCCTTCTGAGAACTGACACACCACCAGTTGAAATCACAAGACAATAGAACAAAGAGGATCCACAACACCAGACAATACAGACATAACTTAAGAGGCTCTGGTGTTATGAATACACATCATTTCCCCACTTTACGACAACAGCAACCCAATAGTCATCTTTTTTGAGGTTAAACGATAAGGGGCTTTCCAGGGCGAGCCAAATCTTAATTCTTTATGTCAAGTAACAATAGTTTTTCAGTTACTAAATCTAGAACGTACAAGAATTGCTGCTGGTTAAGGTCTGTGGGAAGTCCTGAAGTGAGAACTAGACTGAGCCCTGAAAAGAGGTGTGGGGAACCGGTTTCCTATCAAGGGTGATTTAAGTTTTATGACATCCTTTAATGGTCGTATTGAATTACTGAAAACATATCATGCAAACCTCTCTAATGTGATAGCTGGAAGTTTCTCATTGGTGACGAATCTGATGTCAGATGGCAGTGATGATGGCGCTACTCGCAGAGGGTTTTGGACTTGAGCAGAATAGTGTCTCCGTAAGAGTTGGTTTTGAAAAGAACTGCTCAAGGCGGCCAACGTAAAAGGGGCAGTGAGCAATTCTAAAGCAACATGCGCTTCGTAAAAATCAGCGACTATTTCCTCACGGTCCGCTAGCTGTCGGTTCTGTGTTTTCGCTGGGAAAAAAATCTGGGTTTTCGGCTCAGCCCTTGCTCTGTAAATCGAAAACAAAAAAATGGTGAGGACCACACCACACAATACTGTGAGTGCAGTTTGTAATCATCACTCGTCGACACCTTAAGAGACATGCTAGGGGGTAGCGCTGCAACGCAGTGGTTTTAGCTTAGTGGTCTCCCATACCCCAGTGGTTTTAGCCTAGTGGTCTCCCATACCCCAGTGGTTTTAGCCTAGTGGTCTCCCATACCCCAGTGGTTTTGGCCTAGCGGTCTCCCATACCCAAGGTCGCGGGTTTGCGGCCCTGCCAGTGCAGTCAAATCACAACAACAACAAAGAGAGTGACGAGCAAGTGCATGTCTCCTCAAACTGGAAAATCTTTAGGATGTAGATACAGACTTTGAGATAAGGGAGGTTGTTGTCCCTAGCTATGAGTGGCAGTCTGTACGGCACATCGGCTGGTTTCTACACTGAAAGGCGTAGCAAATATGTTTTGTTCCTTTTATCTACTTTTCATGGGCTCAATCCTCTCGCCAAATGCCTGGAGGAGTTTTGCAAACTCACCAGCATGCTCAGATGTACGGCCCAGAGGCCGGACGTTCTCCACCCCTGTTCTGGACGAACACACCCAATACTCCCAATCCTCTTGTTGCTGACAAAATGATCTTTCATGCGCATGCATACATGACCGAGCGAGTCAACTAAGTGTCAAACACACATGTATAGGTGAAGCTTGCCACTACTGCGATCAAAGGCTGTCTTTCCTTAGCAAAACCTCAGTGCCGCCGCCTACAACAATAAACGCTGCTCAGATTTGCGCTGATGTGAAGCGGTGTATCCGTGCTTTTCCCTCATTTATCATTTCCTCTCCCGTTCCCTGGGTTATAAGGTTTGTTTCCTGTCTGAGAGAGGCTTGGAATGAGGAGAGACAGAGAGAGTCTGTGAATTCAAAGCAAACATTTCTCAAGACTATGCGCTGAATTATACATGAGACTGGTGAAACATACTGTGGATCTATGACAGGAGACTGCGCAACCGACACTACACAACATTGAGATACAATTGGGTCTGACACTCTTGATGACCTGTGGAGGGAGGGAGTGTGAGTGCTTTTGTGCTACTCTATCAGAAGACTGTAACGTGAATGTCTGCAAAGAGAAACAGAACAGGACTAAAGACTATGTTTACGCTGCAGGTATCCCAAATCAAACGTTGGCCCAAAAAACGATTTGTCAGATGAATCTGCATATACAGGAATAGGCATTTTGTAATGATCAATTAATTTGCTGATAAAATATCATGAAAGCAGACACTGAGGTCACATTTTCAAATGACTTCTGTTGTCTGAATAGTGGTCCACAACCTATAGTTTTAACTTTATGAACTGGAGAAAATGATTCCACATTAAATTGAATTATCAATTCTGATTGGACCACTTTTATATTTAAGAAATTTCAGTGCATCATCTTACTAGAGCAGTTTATTACAGCTCATTAAGTGGAATCACCTAATCTTTTCACGTTACCTTAATGTTTAATACAAATTAAGTCAACTCATAATCCTCATTGTAATGTACTGATCACTTAGTCATGTGTACAAGTAAGTCAGCTGGAAATTCATTATCAATTAGTTTTTTTAATATATTTTTATTGATAGAGCTCTATTTTATTACCCAGGGTTTATCATTTGTGTTTTTAAAGGAGCCACTGTGTTTCGTTGTCTTGATACAATGGCAATAAAGATCTATTCTATTCTATGTTCGGAATTTCGTTCCGTCCCGCTTTACATATTTTTTACTGAATGACAATACAAGGAATCCTGAATCTTTTGTTTGACAGATACAAAGTTCATCTTTTTAGTTTAGTGCATTAGCGAGCCACAGCTAGCAGTCAGGTGATCCTTACGGGTCAGCATGATTCATCCTCTGGAGACCATGAATGTTTGCATAAAATTTCTAGGAAATCAATCCGATTGTTGTTGAGATAAAGATTTAAGTCTGGACCAATGAAACACTACTATCCAATGCCACGAAATAGTTCATAAAAAAGTTTTGGTTTAACTTATTTGGCAACCACATTAAAAAAAAAAAAAAAACTTCAATCAATATGGAGACTTGTTCATATGTGCTTAGAAATCTCATTCTGAACATGTCTGTCTTGGTATTGGAGTTCATGCTACTTTTACGTTTTTTAGTGCTGTAATTTTCAAAACACAACACTAGTGCTTCAGGAAAGATACAAAAGAGGCACAATCAAGGAGTTCAGTGGAGGGACATCGAGTTCGTAGAGGCCGACAAACCCTACTGCACCTGCCCCCTGCACCCTGAGCACTGATACCATCTCAGAGAGACAAGTAAAACAAATAATACAAAATTACAATGCGCATTATATAACCATCATTGTGCACAGTAACTCACTGCAACGACATGGCTGGACACTACATCTGGTACGAGTACAACGTCCAGCAACAGAACAAGCATCTGTATTGGAGACACAGATGATTCAATGTGCATCATTACAATTCCACTGAGCGTACTGTATATTTTTTCCTCTTCATGAGAGTCGAGCCATATTTTTTACATCTCCCATTTTTTATTTTATTGCATAACGCGCAGGAAGTGCTCCAGTATGCTTGTAACACTTTTCCTTTCAGACCCATTGTCCATCTGTTGCGATGACCAATTGCATGCGAATTGTGCTTTCGTTTCTCTTTATGCCTGGAACACTGATTAGGCAGAAATATAAAATCATATAATTTGTGGAAATAAAGTACCTGTTAACTGATGTGTTTGTCCAACTGTAACTGCTTGAAATTCATTTCAACGAGTTCAAAATATTTGGAAAATCTAGACCGAGAGTTTAAAAGGCATCTGTTGTCAATAACCAACCAGGACATTCCTAAATATTTCAATATTAGCAGTTTTCCATCACATTTATTGCCCCTAATGTGTGGTTACATTGCACCGAGCCATATTTGTCATAAACTGTGGACATGTTCCAAGTCAAATCATATTTTGGCTGCAGAGACACCTCCAGCTCAGCTTATACACTGATGTCACTTCAAGACACCTGCGCCGTGTTATATAGAGTCGTCGTGTTTTCCTAATGCCCCCTTTAACAATCACACCAAGAAACACAACAGATTCTTAAAATCAACAAATCATAAATTTTAATGAAGATACCGTCCCGAGCCATCACAGCTGAGGCTTCTAATGAAGCAAAGCAAAAAAAGCATGCAGCTATCTGCCAACATAAGGTAATTGGACATGAAACAGCTGCCAAAAGCATCTTTAGACAGGCGTACTGTAGAATAGATAAACATCCCAAACCATTCATGAGGCCTATAAAGTCTCGCTGGATCCCCCGAGGCACTGGGCGATGACGCAGAAGTCATTTACAACTTTCCAGGATCAAAGTGAAGAAGTATATGTTTTGTGTGTGTGTGCGCGCGCTGGAGAGGGAGGCACAATAAGATGCCAGGTTCAGCCCAAACGAACACTCGACCTAGTAATCAAGGGTTCCTATGAACAAGACAGTCAACACAGCTGCGGGGAACAGGGAGGGTGGATTAATTGCTGGTTACGGGGGCAGATTTGTTTGAGTCAGCAAGCTAAGAAACATTAGGGTTAATCACGCAAAAAAAACGTTTTACTTTCCCCTCTAACAACCTTCCTGTGGCTTTTCAATCAGTCACTTGGCACGTGTTGCCTACATCAGGCCAGTCCATTGTTCAGTGATTTTAATGAATCCATCTGAGAATGCTTTCACCCTGCGGGGCTGTGTGACAGGACCGAAATCTCAAATGACAATAGAGGTCTCTTCATAGCCAGGTAGCTGTACGTTTAATTATTTGTTACTCATGCCTTTATTCGACGTGCAATCTTTTGGGGCAGGTCAGTGCAGATACCTCCTTCCATCTTCAGGATTCGTCACCAGATTAAAAGCCTCTTTGCAACATCTTTGTTTTGAGCACTCGACTGCGCTTTAGTGGCTCTAATCAGTAGACTGTCTCTGTTCTGTTTAACATGAATGTTGCATAGGTTGTTACAGAGGTTAGTGAAGTTTTGGTACTGTTGTGTGGCATAATTTGCAAAGTACGGTTCTCTTGTCCATGCCAGAATTTTTATACCCAAATGATTCAACAGAAGTAGCCTCAGTAGTTTCAGGTACAAGCTCTTTGTTTTTTGTCTTAGCTGGTCACAGTCCTCTTGTTGTGAATTACCTTGATCTGTGTCACCTTCACTCTCCTCCATGTTTGTTTGTGTTCCCTTCATGTAAATTTCTCTGTCTCTGTGCCACATTTGCCATAAGGAGTGACACAATGAAATAACCAGCAAGCATAATATGAAATGAGGAGGGCTGCCTCGCCGAAAAATATGGACGACCCCACTAACATGAAAAAAGAAATCATGGCAGCAGAAGCTCCAGTCGCATTCTGTCTACACAGGATGCATTAAGGGACAGTATTGAGTGATAGATTGCCTGCTTTTGGCAGCATTCAGAGTCCGATACACAATCACTTTAATTGCACATGTAAAATGGAAGAAAACTGATTTGAAGCATAAAAATGTGCCTTTAAAAAACAGCCCAACTACTCAATCAAAACGTGCATGAGGGCGGATGAACCAAAACCACGATTGAAACAAAGATGTTGTGAAGATGGAAAAATAAAAGCAACCCACTGTATCAGTTACAATTAGGAAAAGTTCAGCCCGATATAACAGAGGAGCACAAGCAGCACTGCTGCAGCACTGTTGGCAGAAGTTACAGTTTGAAGTTTGATAATCAACAGATGGAAAGCCTTGGTACAGTATGTAAAGGAGTCCTACTTTTTTGTTGGGGGGGGGGGTTGATTGTTGATTGTTTTTCCATAAACAGTTCAACCTGCTCACTGAATGAAACATTGTGATTCAGGAGGAGCATTTTACATTTCATTTCACTTGAGTTTGTGTAATTTGTCTTGTATAATTTGTTGATCACATGTATTTTTAGCTCCTTTACCCGCTTCTTTAAATGACTTCCCTCGTGCAAACCACTACTACCTCACTCACCGTAATTTCGGTCTGCTTAATTATGCCCACAATTTGCTTCACAATTTGCTGACGCTCCAACTGGGAGAACACATGCGGAGCCGGAGGGAAATGATTCAAGTTGATGTACTGCGAATAAACTACTGAGCACGTCGTCACCAACCCCCCCCCCCCAAAAAGAAATAACTATCACTATTTGCAGATTTAAACTTTATAACCTGATAAAAGAGGTCCATGTTTACTTGCTCTAGCTCTTCAATTGATGGCAGAGTCCGAGAGCCCGGCACTGAAAGCTCACTTCGTGCAGAATCAACAACAGACGCTGTCATTGTTGTGAAGCAGCCTCAGCTGCTTTTTTTCTAACTGATCTGCAAATTCACTCATGAAGATACACAGTAATAAATGGATCCAGGCACGCACACATTACACAGTCAAACCTTTAAACACGTGTGTATACACTCACAAACCTATTCGCGTACATGTCGCCAGCACTAATCTCTTAACACTGAAGCGCCCATTTTATGCACGCACGCACGCACGCACGCACACCAGTTTGTGTTCCCTACATCTTAACATGACAAGGCGGCCAATGTGAACGAAGGAGGAGGGAGAACGGGCTGGCGTCCAACTTGAACCTGCTGAGAGTCTGAACAGAGAGAGTTGTTGGCTGAGTGACACGGGCCCTGAAAGCCTTTCAGCAGGTCAGGGCAGAACGAACCAGAAAGACAGAATGAGTGACTATGTGTGCGTGTGTGTGTGTGTGTGTAGATAGTCAAGATAAATTAGGTTAGTGAGAGAAGTGTGTTTGTGCTGGTGATTACCTGTACATGTACGGCTGCTCTGCTGCCCGACTCAAGATATATACTAAGACATGAAGTCATGTGTTGGACAAAGTAAGAGGACACACTTCGTCCTGAGCTTTTGATACCGCTTTCTCTATACCGTGGGAATAATTTAAGCGCACTGCTATAACCACGAATCCACAAATCATCCAACAGGCTTGTTTCCAGAGGAAAAACAACCCTGAAACCACAAATTTGAATGAGCAGTAAGTCATTCAAACTGTAAAACGCCTAATTAAAAAAGGGTTAAGAGATGTATGTTTTCCTGATAACATACTACTATCCATCTTAAAGGGTCAGTGAGGGCACCATGAGCTACGAGTTGGAGGTAAACACCTTCACCTTGCTCACCGACCCAGTTGTAGCGAAGGTGAGGAGCAAACATCCTCACCTTTTACCACAGACTTGTCTGGACTCGCCCAGGGAGGCACGGGGTGAGAGGAAGGGGACCGTCAATAGGTGCTTTACTCTTTTATACTGACAAATGCATTTTTCTTTGTTAGGCTGTTTGCGATTAAGACACTGATTGAGGGATAGGACTTTCCATTCAAAGGGTTCTGATCTTAGTCCACGCAACGCTTTCTCTATTTGGGTTGTTATTGGAGGTTCTTTTCAAAGAGTAGGCGCAGCAACACAAAAATCTGGACAGTGAGGTTTTGAAAAGTTAAGTGATGGTGCCGCTAGCATGGCTAGCAGACATTATTAAAATGGGCAATCAACTAGCAAGTACATCAAATATTTATTGAAAGGGCGACATGTACAGTTACCTCAACTGTTCTCACGGATCGAAAAATAGCCACATAATATTTCTCAGACTGATCAACACAGCTATTTAACCCCAGAGTTGTCGACAAAACAACAGGAATCAGTCCACAGGTGGGATATCACTCTACTCGAGACAAATGACAAACTATTGAAGTGCTGCTCGGGTCAAATTGTGTTAGGGGAAATGGAAGATTCATAGTAGGGGTCAACCGATATGGCTTTTTCCTGGGCCAAGACTGATTATTGCTATTCTCAAAGACCGATAAAACCGGTAAAAAGCACGGACGGGACATTGCAAAGGTTCAGAGAGTAGAGACCGCGGCTGCATCAGAGCCAAATTATCACATTTTAAAATGAAATTATCTCGTCGGCTTACAAAATGGCTGATACCGATAATCATAAAAATGTTGAATATCGGTCGACATTTGATGTGTGGTGTGTCTTACCTGTAGGATGACAACGGACCATGCCCTGCATCTATTCATGCGTTCAGACTCTTGAACTCCTCGACAAAACAAGTCAATCTGTGGACACAAAGGCAATATTCATTTGTTGCTGTTCTTTTGTTTAGCATCACAATTCAGACCATGACTTGGCAAGAAGCTCCACGTGACTGCAGAGCTGGGTGGCTGCAAAACCCAGACTAACTCATATAATCACCAACATCAAAATGGCTGCCTCCTTCTTCCCTGGTTTGTTTAGACTCTGCAACTTCAGTGTGTTATAAAATGAAGACCAAAGAACTTAAGTCTTATGTGAATTGAGCTCTTCTATAGACAACCGGTTGCTGCCTGCAATATTGCTGTTGTGCCCAGGCTGAAGCAAGCTGAATGGATGGAAAGTATACGAATTGGCCGAGAAGCACTTTCCACCACCGACCTCAAAGGTTGCAGCTCCAGCTAGGGGACGCTCAGCAGGCTCCTCTTCCACACCATGCCCAAAGGAGCCTGAGTGCAAATGGGTCATTGACAGAGGCATGGGGGAAAAACAAGCAGTGAATCCTCCACCCACTAGCATCTCACCCAAAGCTCAGGCTAGAAAAGCATCTGACAGGGGTGAACTCATACTCGACCCATGATTGTCATAAACCAGCTGCACCCACTGCTCGCTGACACCACCATACGCCGCAGTTTACCCTGCTTCCAGTGGACCAGGGCAGCTGTCCACGTTTCCCTGGAGCTTTGTGGTGGACTTGAACACACAGCTTACATCTGTGCTTTGGAAACACTCACGAGCATTGAAGCGGCACACATTAGCAAAAATGACAATTCTCTTTGAGAGTCTGAAAATGTTTTTGGGTCTGCCCTGCCATCTTTTAGCATGACGGACTGCACTCAACCACCGCTAATCTCAGATACTCACCCACAAAATAGAACAGACTATAGAATATAGGAATGTATCCCGCCATGACATCTCTCTTAGACACTGCCAAAAGAGTTATAACCTCACCGTGGTTCCCATAGACAGAAACTAATTTTTATGGCAGAGGGATCAGAAAAGAACACTGACCTTTAGAATATCATGGTATTATCAAACAAGTCCTTCTGTATCAATTACTTTATCTGTGATCAGAACATTGACTGAACATTTTCCTACCAAATTCTGGCTTGGTGTATTTTTTTTCCTGTTTGTTCAAAGAGGGGAGAGAAGGGTGGAGCACCAGCTGCAACTCATCGAGAGATGCCGAAAGGCAGGGATGTGGATTTAGGAAGATTTTGTGCCTTTGAATAAAGTGCCACTCTCAAATTCTCACGCTCTTTTGCTTACAGTAAAATGGGTGTTAGGCTTGTCACATAACTACTTTTTGTCAACGATATATTGCCTTGGGAAATGATTGCGATTAATGATATTATTGTCATTTTAAGACAATTTTTGGCTCCTGAATTATGTGAGCTTGCAGTATAGGGCCTATTGGTTGTCACTGCACTCTTCGTCTACCCATTTTGTGTCAAACTGGGGACTTTCAAGATCTTTAGATCAACCCCAGGTTGTGGAGAAAAAAGTAATATAATATTTATTATTAAAATGACATATGCCCCTCCGACACAGAAAGCAGAGGTGATGATAGAATGATGGAATTTTGGATGAATGGAATGTTATTGTCAATCATTCTTATGTCAATAAACACAAAGGTAAATAGCATATCGAGATCGGTAACGTAATTATCGTGACAGGTCTAATGGGTACAGACTTTAATTATCTGTTCCCACTTTTCTGAAAGACTCCAGAAATCAGACCTTCATTCAGTTATTTATATAATCTATGATAACTTTATTTTGTTTATGGATTTCAACAAAAATCCCAATAATCTGACAGATACGAGTCCAAAAGAGTTTTTGGAATCGTTGGAATGCGTGTCTTTTAGACAGGATGTTAACATAGCAACTCACAAACATGGACACACCCTAGATTTGATTATATCATATGGTCTTAATGTTCACAAATCCTCTCGTATTTATATGGCTCTGTCCGGTCACTACTGTGTTTTTAACAGTTTCAGCTATTCACTAAAAAACAAAAACATGTTGTCAAAAAACATTACATTACCCTCGGAAGTATGTGGCTATGTCTATGTGGTGCTATGTGACTGGCTCAGTCACTTTCTAACTGTATTTTAGTTATAAATGCCTAGATGTCACTCAGCTCAGTCAGGATAAAAAATAACTGCTGACCATTGGTTTAAAGGCTCAGAGAGAAACTAAACTCCAAACGAAATACACTTGGGAATCACCTTAAGAAAAGAAGCAAGAAAGATTGAAAGTCACGTCAAGTTTGACTTTAATTTCAAAGCTCTTGCTAAGGTCTCACAAAAACAGCATTTTCAAGAACATTTCTCAAGCGGCAGGCCAGACTACCAACAGGCTCTCAGCTTCTACCAAACAGTATGATAAATCAGCTACTAATAATCCAGGATTCTATTGCACAAGACTGAGACCAGAAGCAAAGCACATATTATGATTTGCTCAAAGTCTTCGTACTTGTTGCCTGTTGACTATTGTACAGGTTATGAAATTATTTCATAAGTCTACAGGTCCTCGGATCCTCTGTTTCCTCTATTTTAGCTGGAACAGCCTTCCATAGGATATGAGAGCAAAAAATATTGATATTTTTAATATGCTGTTTTCAAATGTGGCATCCTGTGCTTTTTTCAATCACTTGTAAAAAAGCTTTATGGCGGACTTGAAAAACAGGTGGTGTATAGATTAAGTTTGATTGATTAATAAACCTACAAGTCATTTCTTCCTACCTTCCTATGACCCTCCAGCTGAGAGGTCACACCACTGCCATCTGTTAATAAGGCCCGAGAAGGTCACTTAATAATGAAGATTACACACACTGACAGCACGTCACCGAGTTACACATGTGAGGGACTGTAGGTGATGATTTGACAGGTGATAAGAGAAGATAATAATGTTTTAAAAGGAGGTGAAAAGACTGGGAAACTATATCCTCCAGCCTGTGACGCCTGTCCCGGAAAGGGCAGGTAGCCTAATGACAAGGTTCTGATATGTCCTTGAGTAAGTCTGAAGGCCCTGCATAACAAGGGGCCATTCAAACTCAACATATGGACCACATCACCAATTACCAAGGTGTGCGTCGATGGGGAGAAGATGAAGAGAGTGGTAGCCACAGAGGGAGTTTCAATATGGACAGATGAGGAGGGGAGGGACTTTCAGCCAATTTAGAGTAACAACCTCAAGTCGGAGGCACGTGTTTAACCCAGCACAATGGCTCAATGTTCGTCCCAGCCTCAGACACTGATAGTGTCACAACAACATTTCCCAAAGCAATGCTATAAAGAATAGTCTTGGGAGAAACAACAGCTCAAATCTATACAATTCGTACTTCTTGGAATACAAAATGTATGTTGGTAATGGTAGCTTGTATCAAAATTAGTTTTTAATGAAGAACATATTCCCTGTTTTTTGCTCCGTGTATATCCTGTGTTTACTTTGTCCCATGTGGTCTGTTGTACAAGAAATGTAAAGGAATTTCGTTAATTTCTGCAGAGTAATAAATCGAGTTCAACATTAAGGTACAAGAAAACAATATATTACCTTGACTAGTCACCTGCAAGCTGCTGTCTCCTCCAAGACGGTTGCTGCATGTTTTTACTTTAAATAGTTTTGCATGGAATCTAATAGAAAAGAAAACAGCAGTATGTTTAGTAGAGTAGAAGAGATAAGACAAAAGCGTAACCCATTAAGTTTTGGAGATGAGGAGGGGGCAAGAGGAGTAGGAGATAACTAAGATGAAGGTAGGCGATAGGTGGGATAAGGTAAAATTAAAAGTACAAAGCGTAAAATTAGTTTACAAGTTTCTTGATAATGTAGAAGTGCGATAACATGTACTTCTGTCATGTACTTCTAACATAAAGTATACACTCTTCTTTGAGGTAATCCCTCAAATTTCTCAAGTGTTGCGTACTACAGCAATGTGAAAACAGTGTGTTGCAGTGTAAAAGCAAAGGGGCTCTCTTACTGATTTCATCACCAGAAAGCCCCAGACTGACCCCAATTATTAGGCATACAATGATTTTGCAGACAATATCCATCAAACCCAGGTCAGTGGTAGGCCCGGGCCAAACATGGATAAACCAATTAATCCAATGGCATCCGAATGAGACGGTCGGCTCTCATTTCCAAAAGAGTCACTCAAGTTCTGAAGAGTCAAGACAAGGAATCTCCCTTCCAATGCTAAACTCCCTTCAAACCTTTAAAGACACTAAACTTTAGCACTGTTCCACAAGGCAGAATAAGAGGGTTTGGGCTTAAAAGGAACAACCTCCCAAATTCCTATCTTTCCACAATTCTGTAAAATGTTCCCTTTGAGCCGGTGAAGACACAAACAATCTGTTGATTCAGTGGCAGAATCCTTTTCCCTAAGCCGCTATTTGCTTTAGCGGCGATGACACAAGGGGAGGAATTTGAGCAATGCCTGTGTAACATAGACTCATTTCCTCTGAGCGAGAGCCATCTCCAGACAGAAAAGACATTACTGAAGTCTGGTTTATTCCTGCGCCTCTGGCTCCAGGTTAGCAAGTGTCCAGACATGTTATACATGGATGTCTCCGTCATGGGGCACGCTGTCATATGCATACACTAGCATGCATACAGCTGGGCTATTCCCATTCATTCGTTCAACTCTTCATAACCAGTAGCAAACATGTAATGACACGAAGCATTCACAAACACAAAACACTTTGAATCAGTCATTAAACTACCTCATCAGACTCGACGAGGATGAAAGCCCTTCACTCATCACTCATTTGTTTAGACTGAATAATGAGGGGAACCGATCATTGTCTATTAGGGTTATCAGTTCATCGGACTTGTTCTGTTGGAAGACATCAACTGTCTTTGAGCATGTTCTATTCACTCTTCTTTTAGTATTTACAAAGATTATTTTTGCACTTTGAAGGAATGTCTTCAAACTACCTAAAGGATTCCAAAAGGCTTACTGTCTCTTTCTGTACAAAATGGAAAGCTCTTCAGATTGTAAGGGATCAAAGTAGCCTCATAACTGCACCACTTTGTGTGTGACTGCAATGGGATCAACTCGAACTCAAGCAGCTTTGAGAAAATGTTGCCTGTTCAGAGGATCAATGCCAAGAATCGCGGCACTTTGCCATTAACACTCATTCTTCCTTTGGTGTTCCATCATATTTTCCACTGGCAGGTCAATGATATGTCAAGAATTTACATGCGAGTAAAATACTATACGAGTAGTTTAAAGAGCACTGAAGGATGCCCTTTTCCTCAAGTACTCCAAAGTCAAGGAAAAGATGAATGGAACGGACTGTACAAGCAGATTAGCAATCTTTGCACGTCATGGATGCCAGCCAAGAACTATGTACCCTGCTCCCGCTCTCCACTTGTCCTTTTTCCGCTCTTCGATTTTATGCCAGATATGTGAAGTACACAGGAGCTCGTACGGGGCAAGTCAGTTTTTAAAAGCCAAAAAATTAAACCTGTATCAAATGACATGGGGATATCAACAAGTGAGATCTCCAGTGATGAAAACAGTGGCGCAGGGGGGAGAGAGAGAGAGAGAGAGAGAGAGAGAGAGAGAGAGAGAGAGAGAGATAGAGAGAGTCGGGAGAGGCAACAAGCAAGAGCAAGACAGGCTATGGTAATGAGGACAAAACAAGTCAAACGATCATAGGATGAAGGAGTTGGGGTTAAAAGGGATGAATGAGTTTAAAAAGTAAAGTCAGCCCTCAGAGTTAATCCAATACAGACTATACAATAGTCTGTATTGGATTAACTCTGAGGGCTGACATGACTGAACCTACCTTTACAGACTTTTGGAATACTTCCCAAAAAAACACACCGATGACTGACTCACCTGTCACCTCATTCTTGTGTGGGTGGATCCCTCGCTCAAGTTCTTCTTCAACATTTTAACCCACATTAAGAGAAGAGCGAGTCGGTAGAAGTAAATCACAAAAAGAGCTGGTTCTCTGGAACCAGCTCTCTCAAAAACACACTGGCTCGAGGCCTTAGTCACAAGGAAATGTGTCATATTATCAGTAAATTAATTATTAACATGCAACTGTTTGAGAAGTAAACAATAAATGATCTTAGCCTAAATGAGTAGACAGAAAAATTACAGAGTCTGTAAAGTTGAGAAGAAAGTGCTCTGACACCTTGAGAGAATCAGTCAAGGAGATTTGTCTTTTGTTTATATTTCTGTTTTCTTTTTTGCCAGTGAAATGACAAATGGGCATCAGATCAGGCCAGAGCACACAAGCCGGCAGCCGTGCAGCTGTTCCTGTGTGCCTTACCATCGTCACTGTTTGTGTTCCCAGGAGAGGCAGACAAAGCGCTTCCAGGTCGCCCGCTAACCTGCCTTCTCATTACCAAAGGTCACCCTGCTGGGACACAATGCTGACCTCTCCTGCCAAAGGTTACTTGGAGAAGTGGGGGGAGGTTTAGAAGGAAAGAAAGGAGTGGGGAAGATGAGCAAGAGTTAAGACCAACAACAATCCTCCTACCTCACATTCACTCTCAACCTCATCATCCATCTTGGGAACTAGTTTTTCCTGGGTTCACACTTGCATGTCACAAATAATCCTGACTTTCTTGAGGCACTTCCTTTGGGCCAAGACAAGCAAATAATTAGATTCAAATTCTAAAAATGAAGCCCCTTTTCGGGCTCTAATGTTTTCCTCTATCACTCCCACTTGTTTCCAGGTTAAGTGTTTTGCATTTGGCACAGGCTGGGGTGAATGCCTATAGATGGCATTGCTCTTAGATCCCAGCAAGCTCATTAGCTCTGGCCCGCTGTTGCATTCACTCAAACCAGACCAAAGACGTGATCGGGTGGAAATTCAAAGCGCGCCGGAGGAGGGGGGGGGTTGAAGAAACAGATATGTTTCCTTGGATAAGGCAGAGCCTAAAAATGACTTCCTGTATTTAGCCTGGAAAACAAAACAGAGAGGCACCGCGAACAATGGTGTGAGCACAAGTGCTATCCGAGAGGACACGATGTAATCCATCGTTATGGTTACATACAGTAGACATGGGGGTGACGGGGTCGGGCAAATGTTGGGGGTAACAACATCTGGATCTCATAGTGCATGCCTCTGGAGTTTCTGACAGTCTCTCTCTCTGAGACTGAGAACCAACCCCCCCTTGGCCCATCGACGCTGCTCCCCCTCTTGTTTGCGTCTTCCTCCCTCCGTTTTCCTCCATCCTCCATCCTTTAACCCTCTCCTTCAGGGCCATGTGAAAAATCCCAATTACCAGAAACACGAGAACCGCTAACGACTGAACACAAAGTCCGAATATGCAAAACACAGGAGCCCTCAGCAAGGGGCCATGCTGAAATGTGATTGAATGCGTCAGCAGGTCATAAAAGCCCCCCTCCTCGAGATCAATGTAATTATGAACGCTTCACGTCGAGGACTTTCCGGACTGGGTAGCGAACGGCGACAGGAGGAGGAGGGTGCTGCCAACATTATGTTCCACCAACAGAGACCCCTTTTAACCCAACAAGTGGAGAACAAGCAAGGTCTTCCAGCTGCCTTCCATCAGCAGCTACAGGAGACGAGGGGAAAGAAAGAGGGGAAGGAAAGAAAAGAGGTTTGTAACACCTGCAGCAGGGTGTTAGCAAACATTCCTTGGTCCTCCGGCCTCTTGGTGATGCACTCTATAAATCCTTGTGAGTAGCTACAGTAGCGGGCTAAGTGCCACTTACATCAAACCCCAGTGGGGAAGTTGTTGTGACCTCCAAGCTTTGGAAATGTAATTTAGAACCCAAGTGATTTTTACAAAAACAAAGCAACTTTTGTTTCTCTAATAAGAGAGGATACAAGAAGGAAGGGTGTGATGGACGTGAGCGTGACAGCAGGTTTACAAATAAGTAATTATTTGAAGGACTCATGAGTATTAGGAGAAATAACTCCCGGTTATTAAAGCTATTAAGTAAACCTAAACTAATTATCCATTGTGCTTTATTATTCTGGGAAGACTACACACCAAAACAAGACACAGATGTGTGTACAGGAGCTGAGCCAATGTTTTCATATAGTTGCATTTGTGGCGTCTGCTTTTGCTCTGAAGTCAAAATCGGCACCTATTCATTAATCATGACTTCAAAGTATCTCCCACATGGACAGCATCTCCGAAAAAGAGGCAGCAAAGATGGTAAGGTTGTTGGTTTTTTGGGGGTTTTAAATCAGACTCAAAGCACATCACAGAAACATCCACTCATCCATGACATGCTGGGGTAATCACAACATTCACCTGAACCACAGCGAGTCACTAAATGAGAAGGTGATTGAAGCCAGGCACCGAAAAAAACTCCACAAATCACAATTAAGTACACCAAACGAAGCAGGAGGCCTGAGGGGGGCGCAAAGTTGACAGAGGCCTATAAACCGGTCGTGCTTACGGTAACAGAAGGGATGGCACCGCTCGGGGCAAAGCTGCCAGAGGACTGTTGACAGCCAACAGAGACCAGACCCCAGTGCACTCTGGGACTCGTAAGAGTGGGAGCGGTATATTTCTACATATAATCTGTCATTGTGACTCAATGCATAAGTAACAAAACACTACTACTTTTAGACTCTTGCAAAGAATTTTCCTTTTAACTTTCCTGGAATAACAGATAAACCAGGTGAAAGTTATAAAACAGCAGATTTTGTCTGGACATCTCATTTTGTGTTTTCCACCTCAATCCACAAACATATCACGACAATGGCAGTTATAATGAGCGCGCAGAGAGGCCCAACGACCTTTTTCTATTTGTGCATGTACAACTTCAATCGAGGGTTTTGGCAAAGCTATTTCAGCCACTGTTATAGCAAAGTTTAGTCAGTTGGTCAGACCACTTGGGGCCACTTGGTCTACGGCCACTATGAGGGCCTCCATGCTCTTAAAGAGTGTGTTCCAATTACATACTGCCTAGCATGCTAAATTTGACCATGTTTTAGGGTTAGAATTATATTTTATAAATGTATGGTGTACAGTATATGGATTGGTGAAAATACTTATCCCACAAGACCTCACAAAATGGAAATGAAGAAGCTAGATTTGCCTCAGTAAGCTCAATACAGTGTTAAATCACTGAAAAATCCTTGCTAATATAGCTTAAATTTAAGATCTCAAGTTTAACTTTGAAATCAGTGTCTATAATCAGATTGAATCTTTGTAAATATACAAAGTCATCACTTTTTCTACTGTATGAATGTTTGATTTGACATCAACCTCGACCCTTCATCTCAAACGTACCAAAAAAACATACAGAACAATATGCATTTACATACAACGACTTCAACGGGAGGCACCCAAAAACACACACACACACACAAACACACACACGCACACGCACACGCACACGCACGCACGCACACACACACACACGCACGCACGCACGCACACGCACACGCACACACACACACGCGCTCTTGAGTTGGCCTTGACAGCTGAGGACATCGTGTGAGGGTGCTCATCTCTGCAGCGGCAGCCAGGGATGATCAAGAGCAGAGGCCTACGGGATGATGTAAGACTTGAGACACCCTTGCCAAAAAAAAGTTGTGTGCATTCATCACCCTTTGTCCTTAAAGGCCTCTGTGTCTAAAGAAGACAGGAAACAACTGACTGGTCCAAAGTTCCATATCTTATGTGTAATAAACATTTAACACCAGTCAACTTTAAGTTATTTCTTTGATGAAGTATGTTGGTTACTCTAAATACTAGTGACACAGCAGTCGAATCCAAGTCTTTTTCATTAAAATGTATATTTGCGATCCAAACTTTTTTGTCTGGTAGGTTGGTATCCTTGTAAAAAACACAGGAAATAATATGTTTCATTCTTCCAGTAAAAGCAGCTTGTTTGGAATTAATGAGAGAACAAGGTGTTCAGCATGAGCAGAGAAATTACCTTGAGATAACCTACAGTAAAACGGGCAGTAATGGACACAGGTGATCTCTGGAAAGTGTAGGGCAATGTTATACAGCAACACTTTGTAGTCAAATATTGTCATTTCTGCAGAGTCAATAACATACATCACATATTGGTGCCTTAAGAATTCAATCCAAGCACTAACCGCATAGCTTAATAGCAAACCTATGGTGCATTTAAACAGGCCCAGTTTTAAAATGTTCTTTAATGATATCCTCAGTTATATATTCAACACAGAAACCCTCAAGTCTCCTCGATAATGTTGTTATTCTTCTATTAAAGTAAACTCAGTTGGGTTTTGGACTGCTGGTTGCAGAGGACAGAAATCAAAAATAATTCAAATTACAATTAAGATAATTTTCAGTTACAGATCTATTGTAAAACAAAGAATTGGGAGGATAATTAATCGGAGAAGTTGAAATTGCTTTTTAAAAAGAGGGCTGCTTGGTTGTGTGCTTAAAATTCAGGCCTGTGTTTAAAGCAGTTCCGAACATCCTGCCTCCACACAATCATGTCGTGCAGACCACGGAGACCATATAGTGGGGACTGAGGAGTTGCCAACAACCCCAGTGAGCGCCATTAGTAAATATACCCCGCACGCTGGAGCCAGGCGTGGGTGGCCCTGCCAGAACCCTTGGCTCACCACAGCCGTGAGCCTGAGACTGGCCAGGGTCACAGTCAGCCGCACACAACTCTGCTCTGCTCACAGAGCTGCTGTGTCCACCACCAGGAATCCAAAACATACACAAAAAGTAAAAACCAACAGAGGAACTCTAACTAAAAAAAGAGTGCTTTGAAGTGTGTCCCTTATGGGTTCCTATTCCATCGACACCGCCGCACCGCTACAAAAGACGGGGCCAGGAAAATCCAAGCCAAATGTAGCTGTAGTTCATTTATGTTGACATGTATGGGTGTGCGTATGAGTGTGTGTACATCCATGTGTGTGTGCACATGCATGTATATACCATATGTTCTGTTTTGCATGCAGGTGTGTCCGTATAACTTTATCAAATAGGCATGCAGCTGAGTGAGCATGCTCTTTATCAACTTTCATCCACATGGCAGAAGGGAAAAAGTTTTAACTTTTATGTTAACAACTTTTGACGCAATCACATCATAATTTACGCACTGAAATTCTACAGGAATGCCCTTCGCTGTCTAAAGGGGGAGGAATGGGAAAAATAAGGTGAAGATAAGATGTTTGACAAGGAGGACATAGAAAGGAAGAGAGCAATGTAAAGGATAAGATAAAAAGGTAGAGGAGGAAGGCGGTCTTAAATTGCTCTGCTCGGCAGCTCCACATTCTGCCTTTTTGTCCAATTGATGATTTGGGCTCGAGCTACACCGAGGTCTATAACAAGTGAAACAAAGGAATGAATTGGCCCCTCCTCCTCATACATCACGTCATCTGTACATATTCATCCACCTCTGTGCTGTGACCCCGACGACATGCCCTCCAGGGTCAGTGGCTTAGGCCCAGGCCTAGATTGCTGTCCCTCTCCGTCCCTGCCTTCCTCCACTCCGCCCCCTCCCTCCCTGGGAGCACCGTCCCACCCTACGAAAAAACCCCTCCCTGGTTTGTGTCAGTCTAATGAACAGAGTCTTCACTGCAGTACTGTGAGGGAGCAGACGTACTCTGGGACGATTTACAGCACAGCGTGAGAGAGAGAGAGAGAGAAGATGAAGGAGGGAAAAGGGCAGTTAAGTTGCGAAAGGGAGTAAAAAAAAAATCTCTCAAAATGTTCTTCTGGCCGGGGAACCCAAAATATGCCTTACATTTGCACATTTTTCCAATTTATCGCTTATTGAATTAAGGCCTCAGACTGCTGGACGCCTTGGAGGAGAATATAGTGGACGACGAGGAGAAAAGGCAAAGTGAGAGTGATACACATGTCAAAAGAGGCACTAAACCTGTGCTTTTCCTCCAGCTGCCTTGTGGGGATCATTGGTCACATGTGATGATGATGGTGGTGGGAGCACAGCCTACTATGAAGACCCCATTAAATATTCATGCTTTTCATGATACAATAACGGAGAGCTTAGGCTAACAGGAAAACGTGTTACTGATCTTGTACAGTGGCTACATTTTGTTTCCATGAGGTATTCATCAACAATGGTTTCAAATGTATATTTATAATTCGGTTATGACCTCTGATACCAGCAGACCAACCCACAGGGAAGGAACAGGGGCCCTCCCCAAGCGATGGGCTCATAAAATCAACAGGGATGGATGAGACCGTTGGTCTGATTATTTGTAGAGTCAAAGACTCAGTCCATAATAATAAGTATTTTGATCTTTCATTCAAGCAAAACTAATAACACTAAAATAGACCAAACAAAATATATAAACTTTAACTACAGTTGGTTGAATGAATTTCTTGCACCATTTTATTCTGAAGCTGCAAAAAACAAAGTGTCAGAGGATGCAGTTGAATCACAACGTTTCCCTCAAATTGATAGGAGTGAATCCCTCCACGAACAACGAGACTAGAGTCGCATAAAATGTAAATATTCAGGTGAAGCACAAGTACCTCATAACTGTAATCAAGTATATGATTTTTTTTTTTTTTACTCCATCACATTTGGATAAAAAAGCAAAGGTACATGAGTGTGTACAGAATTATTTTAAGAATGAAGGAACTACTCACCCACCATGACCCATTGAGAATGCCTTTCCTTCTTCTTGAATTTAATCTTCATCATGAATAGTGTTTATATTGTCGATAACAGTGGTAGCTTGTATCTATGATCGTAGAGTTCAGTGGTGGTAGCAGTAACTCGGTGGCACCACCAATCAGAGACACAACGATGTTACACTTTAGGATTGTGGGTAATGTAGTACTTCTCAATGACATGGCGAATAAAACATGTTTTTCTTAGAACCAGGTTGGTATCATAAGCACTTGTGGTTTCTATAGGTGCATATAACCTCGCTTCAAAGCCTCTTGGCTAGTTGCCCTTGGATGGTTACGACATTACGGCTACTAATCAAAATGCTTGATTTAGATTTTCCACTTCCGGAACCTCACTGTTGAGCACTAATCCAATAACTTTCCTGTGAATGTAGTGCCATGGAACAGCCATAAAGACAAAAGCAGTCCACTGAAGCAAAAGGAGTTCATGGCAAACCACTTGTTGAATGTACCAATGTTATTGGCAGTGGTGAGAGAAGCCGGAGGAGGGAAAAAACTGTTTGCTCTGTAGGGGCTGGGATAAGCCAGTTCACCATCTGTGATCATTAACTTTGAGTTTTCCATCCACGGTGCCTCTCAGCTCTGTCGCAGCGCCACATTCTCAGGTATTATGGGTCTCTACAGTGTCCACACGTCGCCACATTTAACTGAGGGGCTCGAAAGCTAGGCCTCTCACGATAACTACTATTTGCTGCACAGCATATTGTCCAAGAAATGATCTCCATAAACAATATTATCATAATTTTTACGACTGAGCTTGAGCTCGCAGTATATTGGTCCTACACGATTTGTGTTGCTGCTGAGAGAAATGTTATCCAAAGTTTTGACTTTGCATTTAGGTCTCAAAAAAAGCAATTTGAAGACATGGTGCATTTAGAAAAATACTAAGAAATCCATGTTATCTGACATTTTATAGACCAAACCAGTAATTGATTAATCATATGACGAGAACAGATGAGAGGACAGAAGCAGCAAGACTTGCTGTACTGTTGTTGACATTCATTCTTATGTCGACAAACATGCATGTATACACAACTGAGGTCAATAAAAATCATGGAGTTCATATTCATGTATCATACGGTAAGTCGATTACGTAATTATCGTGACAGGCCTACTCGAAGCAAAGGGTTTCGGCAATATAATGCAGACATTGTGCAAGGATACAAAAGCTTCATAGAGTGGGATGGGGAGTTACATTTTCAGAAGAGTAAGAAAATGTCAAAATATGTCTTTTGCAGTTTTCCAAAATATACTGTGCCACTGTGCAGCAAAGAGGGTACAGGGGAGTGGCTGATCTTTTAAATTCCTACTTTTAAAACATTTATTTTCCTCAGTATTTTGCCAATATACTGTCAGTGGTAACACAATTTCTTTCACCTGCATTAGTTTAATGTTTTTGGGTGAATTACCACCAATATTGAGTTGGCGGGATGGCGCAGTCAGGGGCATGTCAGTAATGATTAAGTGGTGTGGTGCAATTTGGTGTGAAATATGAAGGGAATTTGAACTTGTCCTGTCCATCAGCTTACAGAAGGTCGACAGTATACTCAGTGAGGCGCAACTGTATTTTGTTTCAATATTTGACTTGACCAAACCACAGCAAATTCAACTTGTTATCGAACATATCAGAGTATGAAAAAGCACATGTAGAAAGCAGGTAAATGTGTGTATGAAAGGGGTAGGCATTCAACGCCACTCTGTCATTGTGGGCCACAATAGAAAGACTTGGGGTTGTGGAACCAGTCCTACAGTATATAGATTTTAAGAGACTGGCTGGTGAATCATTTATCATTCCCATGAGCTTCTCTGCCAACTTCAGTACCAATTATTACTGAAGACTTAGCAGCGGTTGGTAGAGGAAATCCCAGTACCAGAGCAAAACGCTGTCTCCTTAGTCTAACTGGTGCCACGCTTTCATTTCTTTGATTATTTATTTGAAGGATCCATTCAGGTGCAGTTGCCAGAACACCACCAAGTCACCATTTGATTGGTCATGAAAACTGCCACCACACCCACTGATAATTCACTCATGTAATCCTATACAACACCCAACTATTCCAAATGTGTGATGCATGTTTCTGGACACAGAACTATTAAATATCTATTGAAGGGGGCAGTAAGCGATTCTAAACTAATACACTTTTTGTAAAAATCCGCTAATATTTCCTCACAGTCAGTTAGCTGCCGTTTTGTGCACGCGGCAAAAGAAAATCCGGGTTTTCGGCTCAGGCCAGGGTCTCTAAATATATGGTGCAGACCACACCACACAACACTGCGATCGCAGTTTGTAAACAACACTCGTCGACATCTTAGGATACTTGCTGGCACTGCAACTCTGGTCTAGGGGTTAGTTAGTCGTACTCCCACGACGAGGACCCGGTTTGCCGGCCCTTTAACACTGTATGTGCACCTTCACTGTGAATTTGACATTGAGCCACAAAACAGGAAAACTCAACCATTAACAAGTAGCAACAGATAAATTCAGCAACAGAGTCATATTCCTCAATCATCTCAAAACTACACAATAAAGGATTGTAGTGGGAGAAAAAAAACAATTACAGCCACAAAGTATAGACTATATGTTCTTTTTCTTGAGTAGCAGCTGAACACACCCTGTATAACTCCCGCAGGCAGATCCAGAGATGCTCAGACAAGGTCTGGCCTGTATGTTACAACCCAGCATAAAAGAAAATGAACTGGTGACATTGATCCAATTTTAAGTGCCAAAGTCAACTAAACTCTCGATGCAGCCAGTAAGACCTGTCATCACTTGATTTTTTTTGAGTGAATTCTCTGCGACATCTTTTTCCCCCCTCTTCTTTCTCGTTTCTTTGCACGCATCTCGCAGGCTCGCTGCATCTGAACCGTGCCAGCAGGACAACAGCAGAGCTCTCAAGGTTATTGATTTGCATGGTGTCTCGAGTTTGTCCGACAGGAAATTACTTTCTTTGTAAAGGGGGGGGGGGGTTTAAATGTTTTTAACTTTAGTGGAGGAAATATGTGCTACGTTAAATAACTGAGACAAAGTCTGCTGGAAAATCAGAGGTTATGTGTTGAGGAGTCGCCGAGACTCGGCGTCGAGTTACATATTCCACATGTCCAGCGTTACTCAGCGTTGGCTCACGGCAGTTCCTGTGGGAGCGAGCACTTTTAGCCATCCTATACGCTAATGGGCTGAAAGAGGGCAAGACTTCAGGGGCACCTTTGCGGTTTCTTCTGTGAAAAGAGCAGGGAGGTGGTGGGAGCAAGAGACAGACATGGAAATAGGTGAGGAGACAGAAAAGCTGAAGAGAGCCGACAGGGATGGGGATGATTCTGGGAAGTCGACAATCAACATCTAATCTGTCTGTTTTTATATAATCCTTTACTAATCTAGTTGACTACCAAAAGTGCTTTACAGGACTAGTCACATACACCGATTCACACATCTCTGTTCCTATAGTTTTTTTTCAGGATGTTGTCTATGGTGTCCCTCCACATCAGTCTTTGGTTTTCTCCATTTGCTAGCTAGTGCAAGGTGAAGGTGACCTTGTCTATCTAAATCGCCCCAGGAGAACTGCATTCTGACACTTCATTAACTATCCACCTCTTATAATCAGAGCTCTGACTGTCAATGCCACAAATGACTGACACCGACATTACACTAAAGCTGAGAGGGTTGAGGGGAGATGAAGCGATGAAGAGAACACCCCCTATAAGGTAGACTGAGGTGACCCGCCTACTTTACCAATGACGCATCATGACATGAGTAACACATCTGAAATCTAACCTTGAAAAATATGTGCGATGCAGAACGTCATATTTCCAGTCCTTTAATATCACAGAAATGGTTAACCAATACACTTTGTGAAAAAGGGGGCGGGGAGTGATGTTTTTACAAACTGCACTCAGTGTTGTCATGTTTTTGTTTTCAATTTACAAAGCCAGGACTGCGCCAAAAGCACAGATTTTTTTCCCCCAGTGCACACACAGAACCAACAGTTAGCGGACAAAAAGTGTATTGGATTAAAATCGCTTACTGCTCCTTTAATTTGCATTTGCAAAGTTACACAATTAAGATCAACAAGGGGTGGAAACAACAATATACTCAAACCGTGGACCAACGGAAAGCAAGACAGATCATAAAAATACATAAGAATATCCACAACTATTTGCGGATCATAGTTTCAGTACAGGTAAGTTCATGCACCCACATGAATGCTTCAGCAGACATATCTTCCCAGCACTGACTTAACTGATGATTTATCTACAGAAGATATACCTACCAAGTCATGGCCACCAGCAAAACATAAAAATCCTGTTTTGTTTAATTCAAACTTGCACAATGTCAATTGCAAATGTGGCTATTTTGTGTATCATTGTGCATTATTCTCGACAGACAACGGGTTGTTTATGAAGTCACACAGAATTCTATCCGATGAGGCTCTGAACATAGTTGATACAGTGACTAGTAAGTGAATAAAACTGTGCAGGATTCTTCGATTTCATCAAATTTTGTTTGCATCTGCAAAAAAACTCCTCCTGCGATCAGTCATGCTTATTACTAGAATAAAGGTTACTATGATAATTCCAAATGCCAACCTGGGTGTTCTTTGCACCTCCGGCCCCATCATGCCACCGGACTCCACCACACCTTGATTTTAAACAGAATCACTCAACTCCACTCCTCGTGATAGCAACGTCAGCCCTCGGGTGTTGCCTCAACAAGCTTCTCTATCTATTAAAACCTTAAACTCAGTTTTGCATACAGGCCTCAGTGAGGGGGCCATGAGGCTGGCCCCCGGGGGTAACCGAGCCCCCTGACCGGGATGCATATGAGCCAAATGTGATTCGACAAGGCCCAGAGCTCCGGGGTCATGCCGCAGTGAGGAACATGTGTCCCTGGGAGGGAAAGGCCTCGTTGCTCCCTCGGCCAGTCAACATTCTCCAGTTTGTGCAACAAATCCTAATGAGGCTGCTCTCTGTGGGGGGAGCCAGGCTCCTGTCGGTGGGGATTTGTCTGCGGAGCTAAACAACCGAGGAAAGATGCAGCGAAGCGACCCGCTCGCTCGCTCTCTCACTCCCGACTCGCACTCACACACACACAAACCGAGACTAATGAGGTGAGGGGAAGCCAAACTTGTGTTGTGCAGGCCGGAGCAAGGCAGCGGATTAAACAAATGCATTCGCGCAAAAGAATCAAGGCATGTTAAAGCAGCCGATTCAGGCGGATGTGTGAATGATGGCCCGTGACTAAACACAGTACCTGTTGGTTAAGCTGCCGGCGCTATGTGTCGACTCAAAACCCCCGTGTAAGGTAAGACGCTCACGGTTTGGGCAGTCTCGAGACAAGTGTTGAGTTTTACGTTCAGTTTCACATAACTGTTTGATTTTTATCGCTTTGAGGCTTAACGCTGAAATAATCAGATAGGCCTGTGGAATAATAATCACCTTTGACAAACATATGGGACATAAATGTCCAAACCCAAATATGGCAAAGTTTCCATCTGTGGTTGGTATTCGGACAAACTCAATGCAGGCCGACAGAACTTACTGGGAGAGAAGACAGCGGGACAGAAGAGGGGTCGACGTTCAAAGACATTCCCTGGTTTCTGATCTTTGTCTGTGGGGTCAGTCCACCTGAACCACATTAATTCCATTTCCCTTTTCTGTGCCTCTTCCTTTTCCTTAGGCACAACTGTAAAGGTAATGTTGAAAAGTTGAAAAGTCAGGCTGCCATGTGTTACTATGATACACTCTGACAACTCTATTGACTGCACTCCGGTTTCCTTTTTTTTCCTCCTCCAGAGGGGTGTAGAATAAAATAGGAGGCACTAACACTCAACACCTGCTCCTTTCCGGCATCCGTCACTATATCAAATATGTAAACAATGACAGCTGGGGTGATACAGTGCAAATCTGGGCCGGGCCCGCGTAAAAGACAGAGCCGGGGTAGGGGTGTAGGGGGGTTGTTTCTGCGAGAACTTCCTCCCACCGCCGGGTCAGAGAGCTGAGAGCAAGAGCGCAGTGGCCTGAGCCTGTAATATTTCACATATGCTTTGTGAGGAGCAGCAGGCACTATCGATTGCTTTAATCTCAAGCCGGGGACCCGAGAGAAAAAAGGGCCCAGAGGGCCGCCTGCTTTCAATTACGAGGTTCATAAAGACGCCCAGATAGGGGGCTGGTGTGATGGATGGATGGTCCGGTGAGATGCCGTGATGGGGTCCATGCCTCTGTCTGCTGAGGCTCCGGCTCAGCCTGGTGGGATAATCCACATGCCAGAGACACACCCAGAGCGTCAATCCAGGGGTGTAATCAAAAAGTCAAAGGGATCAGGTCAGAGCACCGAGTTTTTGCCTCAGTGGCTCTTCACAGCTGAGTGGCAGTTAAAATATCTTGTCTATGAGGTAATCAGAACTGATAATAGCAAGAAAAAAAAGTGCAATGGAAGCGATATCCCCCAAAAAAAGAAGCGCGGTTATTTCAAGGTATAATGAGGACAGACAGAAAGAACAAGGAGAGACCTGTGGCTCTGATCGAGGGATTAATTCTATCAGAAGGGATCAAAATGAACGGTGTGGCAACCGGAGCCTGCACTACTGAACTTCACCTTAATCATTTCCACTAAATTACACAGCGTGTGTGTGTGTGTGTGTGTGTGTGTGTGTGTGTGGTGTGGTGTGGTGTGGTGTGGTGTGGTGTGTGTGTGTGTGTGTGTGTGTGTGTGTGTGTGAGTCAGAAGTCATCTGGTGATTCAGACACTCGGTTTGGAATAGAAACATCTATTTTCAGCTCACGCAGAACACACGAAACTCAATTATACGCCACATGTTTCCCCTGTTTGTCATCTCTTTATTTGTCCTCCCTACCTCCGCAGCTTTGAGACAAACATGACATGCAAAAGAGAACAAACAAGGTGTAAATATTAATAGGATATTGACTGGTTTTTGGCATATCCACCAAAACTCTGGTTGTTTATCCTTCACTTCCTGACTGGAGCGAACGCACAGAACTTGGAACAGCAATAATAAGTAACATTTTGAGTTATGATACCTTATTCCCCGTGAAATTAAATTTCAGTTTCATTACATTGGGTGTATTATATATCATAATTTACATTTTCAAGTGCACTGAGCATCTAAGTTTAAATAAGAATGCCTTTTCACAGCAGCTGTCTTTACGTATGAAACTTTATTAAAAGTTGAACATGAGTTTGTTTCAATACATCACAGTTATTTCTTCATTTAATCCTATGGGGGTGAAATTAAACGTATTCAGATTGTGACTGAAAACTACAACGTTTTGAACAAACTAAATGGACATTTTGCAAGATAATTACATTTGTGAGTTGCATTGATCCAATCATTTTTAATTCATGGTTACATAGTGACCATTAATAGCCTCCTCATTCATTGCTTTTAGCCATGGCAATGAATATTTCTTTTCATCTTGCCCGTCTGACATTAAAAACTGGACGTCTTCTAACTTTTTATCGTTGGTGGTATTATCGTGTTATTGTTGGTGTCCAATCTCAGTGTTGATCCTTCCTTGTCCCTTGAATCCCACAAAATAACCAGAATACAATCTCAATAATTTGCTCTCATCTCATCCGGACTTGATTACGTTTATTTTCCTCGTCTCTTGACCAAACCCCAGTCATCTATCAACTGTCTGTCACTTGTCCAGAACACTGGTGCAATGATCCGAACCTGGACCAGACAACTTGATCATATCACTACGATCCTGGTCGCTCTGCTTTGGCAACACGTACATATCAGAACGGACAAGCCCCTGCTTATCTCTATGACTGCATTCTACCATGATATACACCAAAGTACCTGCTACACTCCCGTGGTTCTGCACATTTATATACATTCCAAGAATTCACACGAAAAAAAAAAATTGCAATCAGTGTCTCTTCCTGTGGAACAGTTTTTCTTCACTTGAAACCTCAAAAATCTAAAATACAATCAGTTCAACACACATTTCTTTTCATCCTTTATCAACCATCTGTTGGCTTTATTGTTAGTGTTTTCAATGTTTTATCTCTACCTTTTAATTGTTTAACTTTCTTAATAATCTAGCATTATTATTTTTGCTGTTGCCTTTATTCTGAATTTCTGTTAATTAATGAGAGTTAAGATACTTTTATCTTAAGATAAGAGGAATTCTCAACTGATCCATCTCTGAGCAACAGGTTTTTTTTGTTTTTTTTAAAACTGTTTAGTTTGGTTTAGCACTTCAAAAAATACACAAATTTAATAAAGGAAGTTCCATTTTAATCTATTATCCAAACAAAGTATAGACACACTGTTGAGGAATTAGACTAAACTAACATAGCCTAATGTGCAAATCTCAACATGTTTAGATTGCTTCAGATATGGACTTGGACACCAGACTGGTTGGTGTAGCCTATTTCCCATCCACTGAATCTTCTCACAGAGTTTGACCGTCCTCTCAGACCCGGACTAAAACTTTGAAATCTGAGCCCTGGATTGGATTTCATTCGTACTGACAGCAAAATATTTATCTCAGGCTGATCTAAATCCATGTCCCTGACAGGCTTGATGGTGAAAGGGCTTTGTCTCCTCAGAGCTGGGAGGACATCACACACACACACACACACACACACACACACACACACACACACACACACACACACACACACACACACACACACACACACACACACACACACACACACACACACACACACACACACACACACACACACACACACACACACACACACACACACACACACACACACACACACACACACACACACACACACACACACACACACACACACACACACACACACACACACACACACACAGGATGTGGCCGGCCGGCCTGTCAGCACCAAGAGGCCACAAATCCAAACTGTGTAGCAGATTGAAGTCTCTACAGAGACAGACAGAGATTAGGCATGCCGGTGCCACGGCTTCACAAGATCCACCCGCTACTCCTTGCTTCAGCTCCACATCAAAAAGTGCAGCGCAACAGTTTGAATTATAGACGGCAAGTGTGCCGTCATGCCTCCAGCGGAAAAAACAAAGTCCCGGCCCCGATTAACCTCGGTGCCGCCCCCGAGGAGGGAAAGCAGAGGATACAGCTCGAAGCGGGGGCGGGATGAATTACAGTACCAACAACTGCACATCAGTGGCCGGACAAAGGGTCACTCGGGTCCTGCAGACACATGATGGCTCAATCTTTCAACTGCGACTCCAGATTGAAGCAAACTACTGCAAAAGTTACACTAGGTTTGACCTCTGCCAATCATATTATTCTTAACTAATATGGAACCAAATGCGTTTTCACACTGTCTCCTCGCCTCACTCTCTCTCTGTCTTCACTTTACTGTTGTAATTAGGGCTGGAAAAATGTTGATCATGTTTCCTAAACCCTAAGATGATGTTTTGTTTTGTACGCACACCAAAGATATTTAGTTTACTGTCAAAGACGAGCAAAGAAACCTGAAATAATTCACATTCATTGACTTTTTTCTTACATAAAAACTACTTGAACCGATTAATCAATGATCAAAATAGTTGCCAATTAATTTAGTTAACCTTTTGCAGCTCTAGTTGTAATTAAAGCAGTAGTTTACAATTGGCTGCCATGGTTTCGTAAAATGATAGTAACATGACTTATGGGTCTCATACCTTCTTCATTCTACCATTTATTCATCCATGAGGCTGATCACATTGATATCCAAAGTCCTATGAGTACAGATACAAGTGCAGGTTTACGCCCATGTTATTCCATTTTTTCCAAGTGATAGAAAAATTCAATTTTCAGCTTATTCGTGAATTACCTCACTGTCTTTCACTGCCACTAGGGTCGGGGGAACGTTTCCCTCGACTAATTGCCAGCAGTTACAATCAGGAAACATTACGGTGCGTTAAAAGCAGACGGACAAAAGGCAATTCAGACCGGGGGAGTTATAGCACAGGCGACAACCTGGGATTCGTTCTGAGGCTGTGGGGATGAATACTGGTGTCGTCAGCAATGGTGGCAAGTGGAACAAAGGGAAACAAAGAAGCACAATAGCTGTTGATGAGGACGACAACAATTTTGTTACTATCTTCCAGGAGGATGTATTCTACTGACGGTGGCAGATTTTGCAGACAGATCTAGGCCACAGAAGCTTCCGACATCACAACGTATAATAATAAAAATCACTGGAGTTTGGCTTTAGCAACCCTTTTTGCCGAACGGCGACACAAATATAGCAGAAAGACTGATATAGAAAGAAAAATGACTGGCATACAAAAGGGGGACAGCTCTATGGGAAAAAAGTTGTCCAGATGGAGACGGGCCAAAAGTGAGATGGCAGGCAGCTGTTGGAGCCAGCTGTCCTGGCCAGTTGTTCGTAAAGAGCTGGGAGGCCAGGATGGAAGGATTCAGAGACATTTGGAATGGAGGGAGGGGGGGCAAAGATATAACAAGCAGATAAAGATGGTGAGGGCTGACAGGGAGGGAGGAACAATGGGAGAAAAAAGCAAAAGCGATTTGAAAAGAAAAGAAAAAGCAGCGCGTTAACCGGGGTTCGCTCAAAGCCGTAGATTTTAGAACACGACACGTTTCTCTGTAGAAACCGGCGGGGCCCAGACTTGGCTCTGTTCTACGGTGCAGTTGTTTTTTTTAAATTGCAGAAAGTGGACAAATGACTGCTCTGTGAATAATCTCCAGTTCCTCACTGTTGGATTAGAGAGAGAAAAAAAAACGCCCAACAAATCGCAACAGATCAATTTTACATAAATAACTGAACCGTTTCCTTGAACAACAGCTGAATAATTGCGGCAATAAAAACAGCATGCTGTACAAGCCATTGGTATCTAAGCAATAACACTTTCATGGCTAATTGAGTTTATTGATTTCTTTTGATTTATTACGAAGCTATTTTTCCCCCTTCTCAGTCTGTATAAGTAACTCTAAATATACATGGTGGTGCTGCTAATTGCTACGTGAAAGCCTTTAGCATGGCAGTGACCAATTAGTGATCAGGAGTCTAACACTGCTCATGGTGCATGACAACATAATAATTAGAGGTACGACCATGCTCGATTCCTCTCTTTACTATAATCACAGCATAAAAAAACCCCACCTCTGACTACATTGTAATATTAAACCTTACATAATGGCAATATGGGCATCGTGGATAAAATAAAGATATTAAATAAAATGCATCAAAGAAAACAAAGTTGCCACCATGTTTTAAGATTGTGGTCGGTTACTTTGTGTTGAAGGATGCAACCAGAAGTCAGCACTGGGCTGAAAATGATTGTAATCGTGGCGATGTAGAATCTTTTTTCCCCCCAAACATCATGAGATCTCGAAAGGGCGCCTCGATAGGAATGCATCTGGTCCTGAGTGGACCACTTGGGCTGATGTCGGGGAATAACAAGCCTAGGAGCGCCCCCTGGTGGCCTTTCCTGAGGTGGATGAGCAACTTCAAGACGGTACAGAGGCATCATTAAGTGAGGAAAGCCAAACTTACTTGGAGTGGTTTGCAGCAAGTAATCTCTAAAAAAAAGACCATGTTTTCAAATTCCCAAGCTCACCATGGAGCTCCCAGAATATGGCTAAAAGCGGCAATTTTTTTAAACGTCTGCTGCTCCAACGCTTAAACACTCATTTTGGAGAATGATGCGAGACATCCATCGTGGTCGCGGGGGTGTATGTTCTCTGAGCCTCACGTATTCATTTGAAGTGTGGGTGTGAGTGTGGGGAAATGTTTGCTCCAGACACTTACTTTGAATTCTTCAGGATGAGTTATTGTGTGCGTCCGACGTGTTTCCTTGCGTTTCCAGCAGAAACGCGATGATCACACCCGGCAGCCCCCTCCGAGAAACTCTGATAAGAGAAAAAAAACATTAAGAAATCACGTTGTGCAACAAATCCCAGCGCAGAATGTGTTAGTCTTACTAATGTGCGGATCAACAGAAAACTTGCTATCAAATGTGTTTCGAACATGTTGCATTGTACAACGGAGCAAAATACTTGTTTAAAGACCTAAACATATAGAAACTTCTGAAACTGAAGACTGAATGTTGTTAGACTGTAGCATCTTCATGAATGAAACTGTGGAAGAGGGGAACAGATATTTACTATGATGTATTTACAGCAAAAATTGTAAATCTTAATTAAAAAAATGAAAGGAAGCGCCATTTCGCTGTGGATCAGAGAAAGACACTGATCCACAGAGGAAGAAATTTATTTTTTTCTTGCACCGAATGACCCCGGTGGCTCTTTGGCTTTAATTTTCCACTTGGGTTTCTGGGCGGTTTTTCTTTTTGCTTGAGAGCTGCCGGTCACGTTCATATGACGCCAAAAAGCTATAAGCAGAGAGGATTAGTTTGCTAATGCTCGTGAGAGAAACACTTCATTGGCAAAGCAACGACATAAAGTGCAAAGTCCAGACGCACGGGGGGGGGATTTAAGCTCTCCATACCTTTTTCCATAAACATGTCGGTGCTCCTGAAGCTATCTCCACTGGTGCTATACTACTGCGCCTGAACGGGATGAGGGATTTGTTTAGAGCTGCAAAAGTTAATCAATTCGTAATCGACTACAAAATACGCCAACTATTTTGATGATACTTTTTTCTCGAGTTTTTATGAAAAACAAAGTCAAAATACTTTGATTTCAGCTTCTTTAATGTAAATAATTTGTGGTTTCTTTGCTCCTCTATGACAGTAAACAAAATATCTTTTGAGTGTGGACAAAACAAAACATCCTCTTGGGGTTTGGGAAACACAATCGTCATTCTTCGCCATTTTATGAGATTTTATGGATCGGTTAATCAAGAAAATAATTGACAGATTAATCTGTAATGAAAATAACCATTGGTTGCAGCCTTAGATTCGTGTGATGGAGCCATACATTACAGCTTTAAAAAGTCAAAGTAATGGGTTAGGGGTTTTTCTTCCTGATTTCGCACACCAATCATTTCAAATCACATGGTTCACCGCTTCGATCGTGATTTCCACATTTGCAGTGTGGCATCTCTCAGGAGGCCCAGTCTGAATATGTAAATAAATCTGATGAAGGCTTTGAAAAATTTATGGAAATTAAAATAAGACTTTTGTAGATTATGGGTGATTTAAAAAAGAAGAAAAAAAGATGGAGGGCAAGGAGTCGAGGTAGTCGTTCAGAGGCCTGCGAGACAATAACACGTGACAATTAATCAGGCTGTTGCCCTAGTAACATAGAGTTGTCTCACCCCCCCTGCAAACACAACTTCCGCTCCCACCGGCAGATGTGCACATGCATGAGTTGAGTAACTTCTCTGGAAAAAAAGAGAAAAAAAGAAGCTAAAACACAAACAAACGACTGACCTGACGACGCTGGTGCTGTTTGAGACAAAGTTTGCGCAAAAAGGAAGGCAAAACCGACACACGTTCGCCGGGAAACCGAGTTCACGTAGCGAACAAGCTAAAAAACACACACACACACACATTCGATGAAGCCGTTACCTCTGTTGTCTCGACTGTTATTCTTTTTTTCTTTTCTTTTTTTTTAAAGGGCTGCATCACGCTCGGTCCTTCGCGGCGAAAGATGGCGTTGTCGTCACGGCGTCGGCCCTTAACGTCAAATCACAGCTGACCCCTGTCGCTTTTAACGAGCTAGCGTTCACCGTTAGCGCCACCGGACAACCGACACCCCCCCAAGCCCCCCACCCCCAGGACAGCCTCCCGGGTCGCAGAGTCTTGCCCCCCACCCCCCCCACCTCAACACTACGGACATTCCGCCTCCTTTCGGCAACTACAACGCGCCAGCCGCCGCCGCCGCCGCCGGGGAATGCTGCTGTTTGCTCTCGCCGAGCTATGGCTAAGTTCACGTTAGCCGCTGCTAGCCGCGGCTAGCCTCCCCCGCCCCCCCACCACCACTGGCCGAAACAGCTGGCTAAAGAATAGCGCGCCACAATATCGTTCCTGCTGCGACCGAGCTTGCGCGTGTCCTCGCGCGGGCACACACCCGGCACGAGAGAGGGTAGAAAACACTTACGGCAGAAAGGACAAGTATTCCCTGCTCCTCCACTGTAGTAGGTTTTTTTTTTTTTTTTTTTTGACCGGATGCTGATGTATCCAACGCTAAACAAGCATCAAACCAGTAGGGAACTTCGAAGGGCCCTAACCTCTTCTTCTCTCCTAGTCGTGGTAAAGTGGGGTTTTTTTTTGGGGGGGGGGGGGGTTTATTTAAAAAAAATAAATTATTGTTTCAGTTGTTTTTCATTTTAGAGAGTTAAGTAGCCTTTGTGTTATTTCTTGTTTAGTAAGTGGCCTTGGTGCGTTGGCGGCTGAAAGCCGCTCAATTCAAGTGCTATATATTCTGTCGTATTTTTTTCTTCTTTTTGTTCATGGTTATTTAGGATAAAGTTTTATGGTTGAACTAAAATATCAAGCCTCAATTACATTTCTTTGTCATAATGGTTTAATAACAACATCTTAGGAATAATTGACAAATTAATATATATATATATATATAGCGAGAGAGAGAGAGAGAGAGAGAGAGAGAGAGAGTCTTTATTGTCATTCTCCATGTACAACGAAATTGGATGCAGTCCTATCAGTGCAAACGTCAGAAAAAGTGCAAAACAGGTATATATATATATATATATATATCGGTATTGGAAATCTTATACCCCCCAATATCTGTATCTGCATTGGCCCAGACAGGGCTCTAGTTTAGACAGACGGCTACATCTGATGCTATGTGATAGTATTTTTCAGCACAAATAATATTCCAGACATAATTTTTCAGTTTGCCAACCAAAGTCGTCCTTAATATTTATGACAGTAATGTGCCTGACAGGAACATTTTGCAAGCCACAACAAATCAGCGGAAGATAGGACAAGATGAAAGCCGTGATTGATGACTGAATGAGGAGAGGAGTGGTAAAACAAATGTCGCCTACTCTGCTGAGTACTTTCCCTCTACTGTTCAGTGCATGAAAGTACATCATGGTACTTTTTACCATGAGCCCAGTCTGCTGTGACCAAAGAATGATTAGGTTTGCCTTTGTCTTTTCTTTAAACGATGGAGACTCACATCATCATTTGGGATACGATAGTTTAGTTTACAATAGTTTACAATATTAACTCCATTGTGCTGTTAACCTTCGTCCACATAACTCAAGTTTATGTCCACTATAAAGTGCATTCTCAGTCCACAGACGCAGCTCTGTGCTGCTGCACTTGAAAATATTCAGCGATCATAGTTTCCTGGTATACCACAGAGAAAAGCTCTTTATTCCTGTGAGAATTTAGAGCCTCACTCTACCAGCCCAAGGCCAAAAAAAGCCTATATAATTCCTTCACACAGCAGCAATAATGTTTGCATAGATGAAACCACATAAAAGCGCTGCACTGAACTCACGTTCAATGAATGAATAATGACAGTCATTTGAACTGTGTCATCTCCCTGTAGGCTTGCAGAAGAACAGAAAGAAAGAAAACCAGTCAGATGTGTCTGTAGCAACCTAATTCTGTTTTCAAGCATCTAGTGTTAAGAGCAAGGCCTTAACATTTAGAAGTGTGTTATTTTTTTTCTTTGGACAAAAAGAAATGACTCATTTTCCTTTCCTCATAGGTAGAATTTCAGGTCAACAGGGAAATATCAAAAACAAGAGGACGAGTTATGACTTACTTTATTTAGCAAGAGAACTGGTTCGATGTTACAGATATTACAGATATCACGATGGTCCATCAAACAAACGCCACAGAATACATATTTTAATTCAGAACACTGTTTCCCCAAATCATAAAGAGAAGAAAGCACTGGTAGTTTTCCATGCAAGCATTTGGAGAAATGGGGAGAAAAACTCAGTTATTAACTAGAGTCGGGAAATCGTCCTCATTCATGGACAAAATGTACTTTGTTTCACGTGTCTAACAGCTGTGATTGCATTGGAGAAACCAATATAGCTCAAATGTAAGAAGAACATGAAAAATCCACACAAATATCCTCTCACTGTAAACCTACGGCCTCTAACCGTGTTTCTGCCCCACATCTACGCTGATTTATGTCGGTGAAACTGTTGAAATCCATAAACAATAACTCTAATGTGCATCAATCAGTCCACACTGACAGAGAAAACAACACATTCTGCCAAAAAGTACAAACTTTCTCCTCCCATTCTCCTCTGAATATAATTTTTTTTTTTGGACAATAGTTGTCACATGGGGGCAGTATGACTGCTAGACTGTATGGCAAATTGCACAGATTCTGCATAGCAGCATTCACACCTAATTTACACAACGTGTGGTGCTCCATCTTAAGCGGAAGCTATGGTGCATCTCATATGTAGCAGACTGTAAATATGGCATCATAAGTGCATTATGCATTATGCAGGGCAAGTTCGGTCGCAGACGCCTGCTTTAACAGCATCAATATTAATCATATTCGCACAAAACAAATGTTTTTCAAACTGCATCTGACCACCGATGTTTGCGGCAGGTTAGGGCTGACTGTCTCTGTCTGCAGTCAAAGGAGAGCAGAACACTTGCTATAAGACCATGGTGGTTTTCTGGAGTGTACAGAGATTGATTGTCATCGCAACAACTCTGCAGAGGCAAACGCAGGTGTGGGCTGAAATGAAGCAGAAACAGCACGGCCAAACAAATATTAATGGTTAACTTAAACGGCCTGTGGGTTTCAGTTGCAATGTCGGATTGGTGTGCACGCAAAACAAGCCTGCACCTGCATCCATTTACTCTCCAGAATCAAGCATTTTTTTTTCTTCAAATCTCTCCATATTGCTGCCTACGCCA
Organism: Scophthalmus maximus; assembly: GCF_022379125.1. Lineage (NCBI taxonomy): Eukaryota > Metazoa > Chordata > Actinopteri > Pleuronectiformes > Scophthalmidae > Scophthalmus > Scophthalmus maximus. The sequence continues at coordinate 4,653,350 of NC_061532.1, forward strand.
GGCTAATTGCTGCCGTTCTTCTTCTTCTTCTTCTTCTTCCCCATATCCATCTGAGAGCAGAGCCTGGCCCAGAACATCTGTAAGTAACAAAAAAAAAAAAGCGGTGTATACATTTGCAAGGCCTGTAATTAGGCCGGGTCTTGTTTAAAAAAAATTAAAGATGCTCCATATGATTGCTCACGAATAATTCATCCCCTCAGTTTCTTATATTAAGTGTAAACAAACGTGCATGGATTGTGCAGTTAATAACATTGTGTTTACTGAGGCAGGTACCTTGCATCTGGGAGGGTCTGGGTTGTCATTACACTGTAGTGTGTTTTCACCAAAGCTGCTCAATGAGATTTTCTCCTAATCTTCCCTTCTTGGGTTGATAATTTCACTGCCAATTTAATTCAGTTTTCTTTTACACTTGAGTTATATCATGCCCTTTGACCCTGTTGTTTTGATATGGAGAACTTTCATCCACAACTGGAATGACATTTCTGAACAGATTTTCTACTGTAACACAGTAACACCGGTGATCAGTGACCTACAGAAGATGTCTGTCAGAAGGTGTTGGTGAGGCGGGGTTAAGCAGGAGCAGCCGGCCGCTGTGGCCACATTAAAAACTGCATCACCTTTTTGTGACAACTGTAGATCAGCGAGCCATCAGCGAGCCATCAGCTCAGCCCCGCGCGCGCACTGGTTTCTGGGATTTGTAGTTTTCCGCGCGGAGGACGCCGCCGCGCGCCAGAGGCGCCGCGCGCGAGCGGAACTACAGTTCCCTCGCAGCTCCTCGGAGGTGTTGGTTGTCAATATGGCTGTTGTCAGACAGACAAAGCGGAGAGGCGAATAATTCGCCTGTGATTGGAAAAAAATCCTTGGGAAAGGGGGTCGGACAGGGCACCGCTCCGTCAACTCGCCTACCTCGCTCGGCTCGCGGTGGGAAGACACCCCCCCCCCCCCCCCACGCGGCGGCTCTTCGCTCGAAGTTGCGAAGTTAAATGGTCCAGCGGACGATTCGAAGCGAGGTGAGTCGCGCACTTGGCCGCGCACTGCGCCGAAAGTGGCGATATTGATATCAAACGCTCGCTAGCCAGCGACGGTGGCTAACGTCAGCTGCTATAGCGGCGCGGCTAGCGTGCTATGCTAATGACGCTAGCGAGGCAGCCCCCCCCCCCCAGTGCGGGAAGTTGCTAGCCGTCCCCTGTGTGATGCCGAGGGCCGGTTCGTCAGCGTAAAAAGAAAGTCCGCGGTGCTGAGGAAGGGGCTGGAATCATAATTCAGGGCGGGGGGGGGGTTGGTGGCTGGCGCCCTTTTTAACGTCCCCCCGGGCATCGTCCGCGTGTCCATCGCTGCCATCGCTTCCTTTTTTTGTTGTTTCGGGGCAAAGGGCGAGAGAGCTGCCCGGCATCACCGCCTCCCCCCCGGCGGCGGCGGCTCGCCCGCCCGCGGCGCCGACACGAGCGGCCGATGCCCGGCGCGCGCTCTCTCTGCGGGCCCCGTGGTCAGCACAACAAAAACACATGGAGGGGTGTGGGGGGGTGGGGACTCCGGTCAAATCTTTCGGGCTGAGAGGGTTTGCGGGGGGGGGGGGGTATTTAAAAGGGCGAGGGGAAACCTCGTCTGTGTTTTTGCGCTTGCACGGCGAACAGACAAGCGACCAAACGCTGAAACTGTGGATGTATTCCTCCCTGAGGTCTGAAACTTCTGCGGGACTCTTCTGAAATACCCCTTGAAAGGATGTGGACAAAGGGGAGGTTTGCCTCACCATCCGTGCAGGACAACCCCGGCTTCGCTTGCCCCTGTCTTATAATTAGGGAGAAGAAGAAGAAGAAGAAGGATCACCCCTCAACCTCTTTCCTCTTCTCCTTCCTCTCCTCCCTCCTGGTTATACACCTGTCTGTCCACCTATTGAAATTGAATCTATCACAGGTCGAATTTACTTGTGCTTCCAGCTGACTGACCGTGTCCCTCAGCCAGTCAAACGGACTCGGGCCAACGTGAATAGTTGGCTTGGTGAATAGTTAAACAAGCGCGGTGGCGATGACTTGTTTTGCAACACAATGCGTCTGCAGGTGAAGAGAGGAGCCCGCCATCGCGTCATCGACGTCCATTCCGGCTCATGTAACCAGTCAGACAGTCGTAGTCCTGTGTGGCATGTGCGACGGGCTCCGCAGTGCAACTGTGCTTGGACACTGATTTACAGCCACAGTGGCGTTCCATATGAATTTTTAATGTCAATTTAAGAGACTAGTTAATGATCACTGCTACTAAGCCGCCCTATGGTATCCTATGAGTAATGTAAGTCAGCGTTGACCCTAGAGTGACTTTCCCTGTAACCGTTCTTCTTTCAAAGCCTCTACTAAAAGCTTCGCGCTCATATTACCTACCAACACTGCCCCCCTGCCCGGTTCTCAGCACGGTTCTGTCTAACACAGATGGATACGGAATGCAGGTGACCCCTTTTAAACCGTCCATCATATCTTCATAGGTCGGGGCAGGAACAGACGGCGGGAAAATCTGCCGCAGTCTGATTCCAGTGGCATTGATTTTGAGCACGGCAAATTGCTTATGAGAAAAAAAACACGGCGTGGGTGGCGTGCCCGAGACAGGGATTGAATTGTACGGCTCTTAAAGAACAGCAGTCAGAATGTTAAGATAGCATCAGCTGTCAAGGTGACTCTGGCACTCTGCGTGTGTTGCCTGCTGGCTCCCAAAAATAGCAGGTTTTTATGCCCTGCCCCTCCCTCCCCCTTTTTTCTTTCACACTTCTATCTCTCGCTCTTGTCTTCCTTTTTTTCTTATCTGCTGCCTCTTTGTTTTTTCCTTCTCGCAGTTTTTCTCCTTTCCCCAAGGCTCTTTTCTACTTTACCCCTCAAACTCTCCTCCACTTGCCTTTCTCTGCCTCTCTCCTCCTCTCCCATCCATTTTCTGCAACTGTTCCTCTCTTTTTCCCACTTAATCCCCTCATTTCCTCCTCTCATCCACCGTCCCCCCATCTGTCTCATTTCTGCCTGACTTTCCTCCTCGCTCCTCCTTTTCTCCACCTCCTTTTCTTTGCCTTTTTCCCCCTCCAGATCTTGAACATCCACTTCTTTTCCTTAACTTCCCCCCTGCATTTCCTGTTTCCTTTCCCCTCCTCTCATTCATCCTCTGTCTCACAAACCTGTCTGTCTTGTCTCTCATCCAGCAGCAGGATGTCTGAGTTTAGCGAAGAGCCGCGCTTCACTATTGAGCAGATAGATCTGCTGCAGCGGCTGCGTCGCACCGGCATGACCAAGCAGGAGATCCTGCAGGCACTTGACACTCTGGACCGGCTGGACCGGGAGCATGGCGACAAGTTTGGCCGCCGCACCTCTTCTTCCTCCTCCTCCTCATCCTCCTACGGAGTAGGCGGGGCAAACGGCTGCACCAACAACTCTGCCTCCAACACAACTACCACGCCATTCAACAATAACAACACTGCCTCTGCAACCAACACCTCTTCCGTAGCATGCAATGGGAACAGCAGCGCCGTCAGCAGTGTCGAGGGAAGCGCCGCCGCCTCTTCCACAACCTCCAAAATCTCCACCGCCACACAGACGCAGTTCGGCAGCGGCGGAGGACTCTCGTCGCCGTGTCCCAGCAACAGCTACGACACCTCCCCGCCTCCGGGGCCGCCACCGCCCTCTGCGATCCTGCCATCACCCGTCAGCTTGGTGGCGCTGTCACAGAACGGGCGTGACAGCTTAGCTGCTACACCCAACGGGAAGCTGTCTCCTCCGCGTTATCCAGTGAACAGCGCGGCTGCAGCGCGGGCGTTTGGGTTCGAAGCCACAGAAGAAGACCTGGACATCGACGACAAGGTGGAGGAACTGATGAGGTCAGTAGTGTCCGGACATATGAGACTATGGTGCTTATCTTGTGGTTTCATAGCGTAAATGATCAATATTTTACACTTCATTGTGTCACAAAATGTTCTTTTGCATAAAGAACAAAAGAAACCGCTCAAGGTCCTTCTAAAGGCAGCACTGATGGCGATAATCCATCCTTTCTGAATGATGCATTGTTATTTGGGGCAGCCTGAGTGTTGCCGTGGCCACTTGGTGGGAGTCAGGGATTCTACTTTATTGTCGGTAATGCCCACAATGAGGAGACAAGAAAGTGTCAGGCTTTCTTAACTGAGATTCATATTTTATTTTTCACCCTGGAAATTTACCATTTAGTAACCTATTTTGCCACAAAGTGAGAGAGACCACATTTACCTCTGACATGTTTTATAGTTGAACATTCACTTCCTGGGGAGATGGAGAGGGTTTTTTTTTGTTCATGTTGGCTTTAAAGCAGAGATTTGAAGTTTGTTCTGGATGTTGAAAACCGCAGTTGAGAAAAGATTTGTCGCTTCAGAGCTTAGTAGCTGATCCGAGTAAAAAAAAAAAGGTCCAAGGTTGATTTACCTGCTGAGCTAGTGTAGATGAATTTGTCTGTGGCTACATATTGTGTTCACCAGGAGAAATGGTTTTACCATCACATCACATCTGACTTCCTTAGTTTTCTGTTGCATTCATCGTTATTGGGAAAGTTTGGGTTGTGCTGAAAAATGTTCATATCCAAACTGTAGTCATGCCATGGGAAATAAAGAAATGAACTGATCATTGGTGCATTGCATGCCATCAGTATTTGTGTGGTCACACTGACCCCTTTAATGCCAGTGCAGCTGGAAATTGAGACTTTGTGTTTCTTCAAGGAGGGAGCTTCCCTTTAAAGTGTTGTAGTTTTTTACATTTTTGATCATCCCTGTGGCAAAGGTTTTGCAGCGGCAGCGGCTTTGCTGTGATGACAAAAGGCAAAACTTGTCAAGGCGTTCCTTCAACCAACCGCTCATAATCTTCATAATCAACAAACACGACCGTTATTGGAAACGGTTTAAGCTGATCAGTCACAGTTGTTATTGCTTCATGGAGCAATAGTCGGCACCATGCCTCGACTCTGGTCGTGCAACTTTTTGTCATCAACAATATATCCACTAATTGAATTACTTTTTTGGTCTATAAAATTACAGAAAATGATGAAGGATGCCCATCATATTGTCCTAAAGCCTTATGTAACATATTCACATCTTCTGTCAAACCAATTAACCAAACCCCAATTACTAAAACATTAGGCAAAGAAAAGCAGCAGATCCTCACATTGGAAAAGCTGGATCCAGTGAAAAAGTGGCATCTGTCACTGAAATATGACATGGTGACCCTTTTACAGACCACACCCCGCTCCCTCTCCCTGCCCATCCCCTCTCTGTTTGCATGTTCTCGTTGAGGTCCGTCAAATTAAGTACCATCCACATCCATAATAATGGACTAATGGGAATAATAGATGCCGGCTGCGACACTGCGTTGCGTTTCGTCATGGAAAACACAATGTCACTGCGACTACACTGCTGAGATAGTCATTAACAACTTACCGTAGCAACAATCCAACAGTTCATAAACATCGCCGTTAAAAGCCTGAGCATGTTTGCAAAAAAAAAAAGGCGGCCACAGAAGCTTGGGAGGGAGTTGTATTTGGGAGTAACCATGGTTACGGAAAGTTTAGACAGCTCCTGTTTGCGCTGCAGAGAGGGGGGTTCTTCCCGAAGCTCGTGGATGTATTCATACCACACACCTTTTTAAAGAAGTGTGCTTCACTCAGCTGGGAGTCTGACTACAAAGTTGGGAGGGTCCGGTTTGAGAAAGATCCAGAGTGCTACTGATAGTTGCTGATTAACTTTCTGTTGATTGACTTATCGATTCATCGGTAAATCGTTTTTTCAGGGTAGAAAACTAAAGATGCAAGCTTGAACAAAGCCGGCTGGACACAGCAGCACCACATGACAAATGTGGCGAGCACATTTGTCTCGGAACAGCATGTGCCGCATAAAGATGTACATCCTGTAATGGAGTATCAAAATAACAGTCAGTCATAAAGATGTTCTTGTTGGGATTATGTACAGGCAAGGGAAGATGTTATTGCAGGAAAAAGGGGGATGTGTCCTGTGGGAAACATCGGAGAAGCCTTCAGGGTTCAGGATGACATTTTCTCAGAAGGAAGGAAGAAAAAGACTTTCAGTTGTCTGCGCCAGTTGTGGAATTAGATACAGAAACATCCAGTGACATTCAACGTACAGTAACTACTGATGTCTGAAATCAGTCGTCACAACTCATTACTCTGGTAGCTCCGGTGATCGTGCCCTATCACAGTCCACACGTTGGCCACCTCCTCTCCTCTTCTCTCCACTTAACACGTTTGTCGGCTTCTCCCACCGCCGCGGCCTCCTGCCGCCTTCCAGCCGCCCAGTCGGAATCAGAATTGACATTTACAGCTCGGGCTCTATCCTCAGTGCTGCACGGGCTGTCCCATTGCTCATTCACGCTGCCTCTGCATTAAATTGCACGTCCTCTTAGAGAAGTTAAGAAGCGTTCAAAAGCCCTCGTCCTCTCCGCTTTGCAGGACTCCCGGGCGTCTGCGTGCAGCAGGGCTGCGGGGGCGTGACACGAAGTTTCGGCTTGTCAACAATCCCACGGTGCCCCTCTGACTTCTCTCACTTTTAAGTGCACATTTCAGTTCTCTGCAGGGGTCCGGCCTTTTGAGGTGGCACCCCTCTCCGCCCCCGCCTCCGCTTCCCACTCTCCCTCTCTCGTCTTGTACAGCAGCTCATGCTACATTGATTCACTGGTGTCGATACAAGCAAGCGTTTTCTGGGCTCTAATTTTAGCCCCGCGCCGCAGGAGGCTGGTGTGGAGGATATTGACGCTGGATGTCAAAGAGTCGTGACGCATTTTTCATCTCAGAAAACACACGGAGCTTCTCACGACTTTGATGCGTTTTGACCGCGAGTGTGGGATACTGACTGCTTCCAAGGATGCTGTGATCGTGTGGTTTGAGCAGCAGTGGTGTTAAAAGTTGGGTTGTGTAGGCGCCCCCTGAAAATGCCTCCCTGCATTAAAAAAAAGAAAATATGAAGAGTATTAGTATGGATAAGTCAGGATGAGACAGGTGTTCACAAGCTGTAGCAGGATGAGGAATCAAGCCAAGACATTCATAAGCATGTTGGTGTGTGTGTATATGTGTATATTATTGTGTATGTATAGGGGAGGGGACTGGGCTGGATGCCAGAAAGCAGGGTTGGGTACACTGTGTGACTGCACACGTTCACTCACCACCCTCCAATCTTGCAAGTCTCTGCATGTTTTATTTTCTCCCCCCGCCGAGGACTGAGACAGCGGAAACATGTCCGGAAACATACATTTGGAAAATATATAGATAGCTCGATAGTGCCTCTGTTCGTTTCTAATTCATACAGCCGCTGCCTTTGTGCTCCTCTGAAATGTAATGCTGATTATGTGGGAGCCATAAAAGCGCCACAGCAATAACGCTGTCAAAATGCAGCTCGGTACTAAAATGGAGCCTGGGTTTTAATAGTTCTGCCATAAATAGGTACAATAGAAAAACACGGATTTGATTATCTGACACGAAAACAAAGGCATCAGTCACTGCAGCGTAAACAAAGAAGCTCATCCACGTCTGATGTAAAGGAGCAGAGCCTCAACAGCAACAAAAAAAGAGTACAATGATGATAAAGCAGCTCGCAAGACGTCAACTTGTAAATTCCCCTGAAAAAAAAAGAATAAAGAAATTCTGTCCAGTCATCCAGGCATTTAATCTGCTCTACATATCTTTTTGATATCAGTCTTGTCAGTGAGGTTGTACCACACCTTAACTAAATTCATGAAATGGTCCTTTGTGTGCACGCCCCTGTCGAATAGAGCAGTGCTACTCCAGCTGTGTATTAAATGGCACAGCTGTGTTCTCACCTGTGTGCGTGTGTGTGTGTGCGTGCGTGCGTGTGCGTGGGTGTGCGTGCGTGCGTGCGTGCGTGCGTGCGTGTGTGTGTGTGTGTGTGTGTGTGCGCGTGTGCGTGCGTGCGTGCGTGCGTGCGCGCGCGTGTGTGCAGGAGGGAGAGCAGTATGGTGAAGGAGGAGATCAAGGCGTTCCTGGGGAACAGGAGGATCTCTCAGGCCGTGGTGGCACAAGTTACCGGTGAGTAGCATATACACGCACAGACACGCCATGGAACAATGTCAGTTGTATTTTCTGTTGCTGTAATACAGTACAGCCATTTTGTCTCGTCGGTAATTTAATTTCGACAGGGCTCTTTGTGGGAAAAGCCCAACTTTTCAGTTTCCTGGAAACTCGTTATCATCCACGTAAAAACATTGATGCTTTGAATTAGCAGTTAAGAAACCTCCTGAATTGAATTTCGTTTCAGTCTAATCATTTCTGTCATTGTACACAGAGCAGGTTAACATCAGGACAAGCTATTGACTTTTACGAACCGAGTCTTGCCAACAACAAAACTTCCTGTAGTGGAAAAAGTGAAGGGTGATAGAAATGAAGTGCAGGAGCAGTGCTGCTAGTTTCTCTTTTCTGTCCAGAGACTGCTAAAGTACTGTACTGCGTTTACCTCCTCTACTGATGTTAAGTGCGACCAACTCTTCAGCACAAAGAACGCTCTGTAATATCTGGCGTATGGTTTTTTATTTTTGTATGTGTAGAACTCTTAACTACTCGACATCATGGATGACCAGCAAAGGTTTTGACACGTGTGCAGCATGGTTTTGTTGTCGAGACTTGACATTTAGACTGTTGTTTCAGTGTGGGATGTTGGACTGTACCGTAACTCGGCTGAGGTGAGAATGAATAAGTTTAATCCCAATCATATGTGAAATGCATTGAAGGCAAAAAAAAACCCACATCAGTGATAATATTGAGAATATAAAGAAAAAAAACTAAACAAGTCTATTGAAAAGAAAAAGAATGAACTACAAGCACATTACAAATTCAAATGCCAAAGACACGTTGGATATTCAGGCAATTTGACATTGACATGGACCAGTTATACCAGTATATCAACATGCTAATGAGACAAATATTGGCCTTTTGATAAATACAGCATTGTCCACATGATGAGCCTTTGATTCAAATGTCCCCTTTTTAATTTTCTACAAGACGGGACTGTTGATTTTGGCTCCACGAGTTCTAGAGCACAAACCCACAAACTGCCATTGAATATTTGGCATTGTTTACAGGCAAAGTCTCTGTGAAATGTGCCAACAACCTGAATTCTGTTTTAATCATTTTTAGCTTGAAGCGTTTGCAGATAGTCTTTGTAATATAATAATATAACATTTGTATCGACTGCTTTCTAAGATGAGTGAAAAGGCCACGTAGGTCAGATGGATGGACTGGATCTCTGTAATGTTGTTTTAGAGACAAACCCATATGAGCCAAACTCAAAAGGGGTTTGTCGAGTTTAAACAGGAACAATCGGCACAAAAGTGTGAGTTCCCAGCAGTGCTCCTGCTGCCGCTGCTCGTGTGCGAGACGAGTGATTGGAGAAGAGATGAAGTCCGGGCTGAAGGGGAGAGAGAGAGAGAGAAAACACTTTTCTCCTCTAGAATTCCACTCTTTCTCTCTTGACTTCTTCCAAAGGGTTGTCTAGAGACCGTGCCGGCGGGTTGATGCAAAACACTCTGTTGTAATTCAATGTCTGGCTGCTTTCCAGGCATCAGCCAGAGCAGGATCTCCCATTGGCTGCTGCAGCACGGCTCCGACTTAAGTGAGCAGAAGAAGAGGGCCTTCTATCGCTGGTACACGCTGGAGAAAACCACACCAGGTACAGTCGCTCTCTCTATTTGTTTAGCTTATTGAAAGTATGAGGTTAAAAAATGGAAGCAACATTTGGACGGGCATCAGAGAGGGAACCCCTCCCGCCTTCTCCCCTTCCAGGATGGTGAGGTATGCAAAGGGGGAACAAAATCAAATATATCGAGTAAACAAAAGATGAATGTGTCAATCTCATACGGTCACAGTGCCAACATTTTAAAGGTCATCAAAGAGAGCGGTTTCCACGAGTCCGTCTGAATGCTCATGCATAAGTTGTGGTAGCAGGGAAACTGCTCCAGAGACAGGAGGCACAGTGGGAAAATGCTCCGCTGGCAACAGTTTCCCCCGTGAGGCGGTTAATGATGTCAGTAGAAGTAGTTAGCGTCCTGCGGTATATGTGGTGCAGCGGGATGTGATGTGTATGGTGGCTCAGTTCCACATGAGCAGAAGCATCTTCACTCGCGTGACAAAGCGGAGGCCGATGGAGAGAAAGGAGGGCAGGATTGTAACGGGCCGGCAGCTCGCTGGGAACTGACATACAATGTGTAACAATGTGTAAGGCACTGTAATGGCAGCAGAGCGGCACCCTGGGAAATCAGCCGGTCATGAGGGTCACGACAAGTCAAGGAGTGTGTTCAAATAAACACACACAGTGGGACTGCAACTGTCTACGTGTGCAACTTGTTTCCAGTTATCATAAAGTCATAAAGTAGGGTTATAAAAAATTGGAGTGCCTTCTACAGTTCCCTCAAAAAGCATTGGAAGGCCAAGGGCCAATTCCTGTGTTCTCTGTTGCACACTGAGGACTGAGTCAAAGATAAATACAGAGACAAGAGTTTAGAATTTCAGCTTTTATTTCCTGGTATCATTTATATCTATATGTCTTCGACAACTTCGGACACAGACCCATTTTTTAGGTGAGCAATATCAAAGGAAAGATCGTCTTAGACACAAGCATACCACGCGACCGGCCATGTACACCGGGCATGTGCGTGCCAAGATCTTCCGGATATTTGACTGGTAGTAAAAATACCGGGGAAATGTCCGGACTTCAGAGATGAAGTGTTTACGTTTTGCCGTCACAGCTGGTAATTGAGTCGCAACTGATTAGAACCAATCAGAAGGTGAATGCAGATGACTGCGTCATCATCAGAGTAAGCGCTGAAAAACTCCGGAGTAGTGTGGACGGCAGGCCTTGACGTAGCAGCAGTGAAGCGCTTTAATAAGATAAAACGTGGTAATGTGCATGTGGCCCTGGTCGGTTTAAGACCGTCCTCTGTACTTCTCTGTGCAATTGGCAGATAGAATGTTTCTGTAGATGTGTGAATTCCTTCTGCTGCTGCTGCTGCTGCCATCCATGGTTATTAACATCATCTGTAGAGATCAGTGAGCAGCCATGACACCACCACCTCCGCCAGGCTCTACAGGGATCATGAGCAGATCCTTTCTTTCTCCACACTCGGGTTCTTCTCGGTCTCATCAGTACAGAAAACTTTGTTGCAGATCTTTTTCCAATCTGGCCTTTGGATTATTTCTTCTGATGGGTGGTTTGCATATTGCGGTTTGGTCTCTACGTTTATGCGTTTATGTGGGTTTTCTTCACATCTCTCACAATGTTTCGTCCTCAGCTGCTTTGTCTGCTGACGTCTGCCGCTCAGTTAGTTTCCATCTTTTTCAGGACATTCCGCGTCGTTGTATCGGCTCTGCCCAATGTTTGTGCAGCAGCTCTGATTGATTTCCCTTCTGTTCTCAATGCCCTCAGAATGTGTTGCCTTTCTCCCATAGAGAGCTCTCCGGTCTTCAACAATAAACACCGTCTTCACGGGTGAATCCCAAGGCTGAATCCAAGAGGAGACATTCAGGGCTTTTTAATGTTTATACAGTCAATCTACTGTGGAAGTCAGCATCCGGGCAACAAGAACAACCTGTCAGTCAGTGTCATGTTCCAGTAGTTTTGTTTATTAGAAAGAAATGGGTGGGTTCAGACAGCTGAGTTTTTTCACCATCTAGATGTGAATACCATCTTCTTTTGTCTCTTATTCATCTTTTGATTTTAAATCTGTCGCCACATGTGCGACGAGAACAAAAGGAATGACCTTGCTGTTCCAATACTTTTCGAGGGGACTGCGTATATATAAAAAAGACAGTGTGGAACACTAATAATGATTGCACTTAATCAGCACCAGTGACTCTGCTCAATTTAAAGCGATCCCTCTTCCCTCCGTCAAACCCTGGGTCCCTGTTCTCCGAACGCCTACCCACCAAAAGCTTCTGAAAGGATTCCCATTTAGGACTGAATGCCGTTCAATAAAAATGACCCAACTAAAACTATCATTGGGAAAAGGTTAAATATTCATTTAACACATAGTGCCTGTTGCCAAATCAGAAAACAAGGCCACAGTTGTTTCACGACCCCAAAGCCTCTTGAGAGCAAACTCTCGGGATTCAGCATCATAGATGAAGTGAACATGGAACGTTTTCCGATGACAGTTAATCTGAAATCTCCCGTCAACGTGTCCCTCGAATGGCCTCGCAAATGAATTGAAAAGCGATGACGCAGTTTAGTTTATTGGGTTATTTTTGGTTTGTTCACATTAATTTGATTGATTCATGTCTTGGATCTTATTTATATTGACAACCAAAGGCCTAATTATTGAATTAGCATAGCAATATCTCTTTAACTGTTTGATCAGGTCAAAACTTTGAGACTTTGCTGTTTTTTATTTCAACTTTCAAATGGTCTTCAGAGACCCATGTCTCAAATTCTCGAGCCTTTACGACCTCGATTATGTCACAATCGTACTTGTTTATATAGGTGAAATGAATCTTAGTTGGGTATTGGTTAAGTAGTTATATTTTAGTTTGCAGTCAAAAGATGACGTTCAGTTGCGTCGCGCAGACATTATCTCAACTCTAACCCCACACTGCACTGTAAAAGGTCAACAACCAAAAACAACAGGCCTCTAGTTGGCATTGGATCCTGACTGTGCACAAGCTCGTGCACGTGTGTGTGTGTACACGTGGACGTGCTGTATCAACCTATAGCCTGGCAGCAGACATCCCACGCCTTGTTCTCTGCGGCATGTTCACTCGGTGGAGCCCTGCCAACAACGTCAGCACTGGAAACTGCTCTATGCTATTTATGGCCACACTGAGCCCGGCACGGCCCGGCTCGGCTCGGCTCAGCCCGGCCAGGCCCAGCCTCCCTCACTGCTGCAGAGAAGAGAGATTCACCCCATTCATGCCTGTTCTGGTAACCTAGCCAGTTGCAGGCTGACCCAGTTAGGCAACTTTGACACTGCTGGTGTCGGGTTAGGGTTCTAAAAATGCGGGCGAGCTTCAGGCCGCATCGTATATCTTCAGCTTTGAGCTTTTGTGTTGCCGGTTTTACGAGTTTGAGTGCAAATCAAGCCCATTGTGTGGTTTTCCCCCTTCTGCTGTGGTCATGATTCGAGATGAGGCTGCAGAGTCTTTGTCAGCACTATTCACTGGAGTTTATAATCAGAATATATTGTGAGATTTGCATAAGGCGACGTGCGCCCTCGCACACATTTTCCTGAGGGATGGGCTTTCTGGCTCATGTGAAGCCACCGCACACATGCCCCGCGACTTTCACTTCTACAGGCACAGTTTTAATACTTCCAAACCACACACACACACACACACACACACACACAAAGACGGTCACACAGACACCTGCAGACTGTGTCCTCCTGAGGCGTGTCTTCTGTTGTAACTCGCCCGTGTCTCTGCTGCGTCCCGCTGCCCCTCAGGTGCCACCCTCAACATGCGTCCGGCCCCGTTGCCCCTGGAAGAGATGGAGTGGAGGCAGACCCCGCCCCCCCTCACCACCGCCCCCGGCACCTTCCGGCTGCGTCGGGGAAGTCGCTTCACCTGGAGGAAAGAGTGTCTGGCCGTGATGGAGAGGTGAGCGGGGGGGGGGGGGAGAAGGGATAGATTAAAAATGATAAATGGGAGTTTGTTTCATAACCTCTCCCTTATTTCCACGTGGAATTGTCGAAACACCGCGACCTGACCTAGAAAATGACCGGACAGTGAGAAAACAAAGCCAGAGACTCTCGTCATACTTTGGATTATTGGCTTGGTTGTACATTGAAACACAGTGTGTGTATACCACACAGCAGTAACTCAAGTGTGTTGACATCGTCCTTGTGTAGGGAAATGAATTTAATCAGTGTGGCTCCTCTGCTATTTATAGCTACTTCAACGACAACCAGTACCCAGACGAGGCCAAGCGGGAGGAGATCGCCAACGCCTGCAACGCTGTGATCCAGAAACCAGGTAAATCACCCAAACCAGGACAGTGTGTGAAAACCACTCAAACCCAGTGGGACCTTTAGTAGTAATCGACTACTAAATCGGTTCAAATAGTCAGAATTATCTGATTTCAGCTTCTTAAACGTGAATATTTTCTTTGCCCCGCTACGACAGTAAACTGAATATCTTTGGTGTGTTGACAAAAAACATCATCTCAGGGTTTGAGGAAACACCATCAACGTTTTTCACGGTTTTATAACATTTTGCGGACCAAAAAACAAATCTGTTATTGATCGATAATCAAAGTATTCGTAAATTGCAGCCCTAGTTCTGATATATGAGGAAATAACAAATGCACATTGATTGGTATCAGTATAATTATGCCGTTACACAGGCCGTAGTCCATCTATGTAAATATGAATCTGATGGAAAGGATAGGCGTTTAATGTTACCACTGACATTATTCACCTGTTTGTTGTAGCCACCAGCACATAGAACAATATTAATTACAACAATTAAAACAGATTTTCCAGGTACTCAAGGCTGAGGAAGAATCGGCATAGATGACAGTAACATCATCCTCATCAACACAAACTGAGAATTATCTACACCCATCTATCACCAAGTTTTCAACCTCAGAGCAAATCGGTGATCTGCACCTTTAACAGACGATCCTGTGACTCCTCGTTGCCCCTGGCGCCGTCTGTCTCCGCAGCGCTCACAGTATGAGTCGTCGCTAGTAATTACGACCGTAACAAATATGAACATATGGCTGCACAACTTCTAAACTACCCGCTCGTACATCAGCAGTGGACCAAGAACACGGAAACAACAACGTCACCAAAGCGATGGGTTATGAATTTGTTTGTCATGTGACACAGGCCAGCACTTTCCACACAGTAGCCCACTACTCATGAAGATCAGTAAACTTAATCTTGGAGTTCCCACACACTCCTAACAACTACGGAATAACGATGACTTGAGCGTTGGGCTGCGCACATCATTTTCGAGGAAATAGAACAGTAGGAAAGTCTGTGCACAGGTGTTGCGGCCATTCATCTACAGCCGCATGAGCGCAAGTGATTTGCGAGAGGCCACGCGCTCAACTCTCAACTCTGATTGGTCAGGCTTCCCAAAAGAGAGAAAGCAAAAATCTCCTGGTATTTCTACAATGTGTTTACCACATAGTAGGAATAATGTACTGTTTACATTTGGTTCTTTGTGCTGGGTCTCCCGAGGGCCCTCATGGTTGAGGCTTGAGTTTTTTTTAGATCTATCGTCTTTCGTACTTGGAACTGAATTTTTACAGATCGAACATCTGCAACACATCTGCTGTATGATTCCCTCCCTACGCAGTGGAATCAAGTCATTTCCTTTCAGCGGCTCTCTGAGCACCGTCAGTTGTAAAACTGTTCATAAAAGCACAATCCACAGCTTGGGCGGAGGGGGGGGGGGCAGATAGTGTAACGACAAATGTCGCTCATCATCGTGACAGTGGAGGAGAAGTGCGACTGTAAGTGATACGCTGATACTGAGTCTGTCTTTCCGATTGGTTCCCAGGGAAGAAGCTGTCCGATCTGGAGAGGGTCACTTCGCTGAAAGTCTACAACTGGTTCGCCAACCGCCGCAAAGAGATCAAGAGACGGGCAAACATTGGTAATGTGACACTGCACGTTTAGTAGCATCCTTTGTGTTAACGTGACTTTTCCATATTCAATAACGGCAAATTATCATATTTTCTTATACATTCTCCCCCACTATAACAATTAGGCTAAAGATTGTTCATCAGTCAGCTGACAACTGTAATGACCTGTGAAACGACCACTTAGACTTGTAAAGTCGGATCTAAAGACGACAACGAGTCGTACTTAAGGTGTAGAATAGAAGAATTTGGAAATTTCAATCATTTACAAATTGCATTCAGTATTTTACAAATCAATTTTAGCCAAATATTTCTATTTCTTTTTCCATTTAAGCCATCACGCTACAGCTGACTGGTGTCAACCGCTTATTTATTTATTTTTTAAATCAAATCAAAATTTCCACAGTTTTGTAATGATGGATATTATCAGCGGTGCGCCGTGAATCTTAACGATCCGTCCTCTTCCTCCAAGAAGCCACAATCCTGGAGAGCCATGGGATCGACGTCCAGAGTCCCGGGGGCCACTCCAACAGTGACGACATCGACGGGAACGACTTCTCCGAGCAGGTAGGAGAGCGAACAAGCGTCCCGACAAGATCCGCGTCTCAGACAACACTTTCAAACCACTGGTCGGAGGTCACCCTTCCTTGTACAGCAGCTTCCTCTCCCATATATTTGTGTATATTTCTATATTTTCTTTTCATGGATCAGCGCCTTGCTAGCCACTTTTTTTTATCTATCAGTTGATATTTCTGTTTAGTTTCCCTCTCCACATTAATTGAAACCAGCAGCTCGTGGTGTTTGCCCGGAGTCGAATCTTGCGGCCGCACTGACACATTACTGTTCACAAACTCACAAAAAAAAAAGAAAAAGGGAGGCACTAAAACATTTTTTTCTTCAGATGAACTCTGAATACACCCTCTTCCAAATCTGGAACAAACATAAAGTTCTTTTATTTTATTTAGCGAACTAAACTTGCTCAAGGCAATTATTAAGAAAAGCTTTCTATTCCCCCCCCCCCCCCCCCCCCCGCCTTTAGCCAATTGAAACCAAGCCGGAGCAATGGAAAGAAACAAAGCTCTGTATTATTGCAGAGAGCTACAGATGAAGACAGTTGAAATTCGAGCCCTGGAGTTTTTAGTCTTGATTGCACAACATGCGAACCAGGAAGCGAAAGCTGTTGGAAGCCCGTTTATTTTAACTAGTGCAGCTAATGATGAACACAGGGTGTATTTAATATCGTCACGCAGTATCTCCTGAATGAAACTTTCTTACTCTGTCTGTCGAAACAACCTCCAGGCCTGCGACCTTCCCTACTTCGACAAGAGACCCCTCAGCCGACCGTTTGGCCTTTACCGACTGGAGCCCACCTCGCCGACACAGGTGACCCCCCCTCTCATAGCAGCCGACATGCGTTTGGCAGAATTATGCATTACTTATAATTAGGTCTGCAGCATTTTGTTTTGCTTAGTGTCTTAGTGTGTGTCTTCCCCAGGGAGCACTGCTCTCGGCCACGGTCCAAAACCAGGCCAAGAGAAACAAGCGTTCAAATCAGGCAGACGTTAAAAAGGTCCACTCATCACAATGACACTCTGATTGCATGTCGTTTTTTAAATGGTTCCTTCTGAACAGCCAATCAGACGCCGCATCATGTAGAATGTTGGTTTGATGCTCGATGCCATTTGCTCACCTGTTTCCCGGCTCCCTCAGCACGAAAATATGCTTTTGATATCCAAAAAAAACGGCAGCAGATGCTGTGATATCTTGATCTGCTGTACCTCGCAGGGTCACAGTGTTTTATCCTTCTGTTTGTGTCTGTAAAGTGTAGTTTTGAAGAAGGTTACAGTATCACACATGGCAGTTTACAGTGATAACTAATGAAGCTAACGTTACTCCGCCAGTTGGGTGCCGCCTCAGTTTTTTAAAGGAGAACCATATGAAAGGGTCTAAGACATGCACTTGATGGCTGCATATATGATATTAGGCTAAAACTGCATGTATCTTACAAACAGTCAGTATCCTCCTCACCCACAAAATTTAAGAACGTGCTTTTATCAAACTTCTATCTCAAATCGTTAGATTAGACTGTTACTGCATTCTAATATAACCTTGTTTGGCAGCTAAGCTTGCACACGTATTCACCGATAACGTTCCAGGAGAAAAGGGTTTGAGGACGAGGACGAATCTCGGCGAACAAGTTTAGGTTTGGGTGTTAAGAGAAGCAAACTCTGAGCTGCTTCTCTTTAGCCTAAACACCCAGGACCAGCTTCTACTCAGTTGTCAAACACTACCACTGTGTTAGTTTTTAACAAGCTGCAGTGTGAAATACTTCCTAGTCTTTGTAAGTATCGCTCAGTTACCATGCCTCTAAGCTGTGATTGGACAATCAAACAGTCGGTCAACACAATGGCAAAAACAAAGTAGGAAAATAAAGCCCAGGTGTTATGCTGCCTTTGTGTGGTATCGGAATTATGGTAAATACGAGTTGTAAATTGCACCCATCAAGCCGTAATTATGAGTGGGGAAATTCTGAGATAATTTTAATACCCGAGTTCCCAAGTTGGGGTGTGACCAGAACCTTTGAACATGGCGGAGAAGAGGATAGATTTGGTAATGGATGGTACTTCATTCTTTATTTTTAACAAGTATAAGCTGTTGTTTGTGTACATAATTTTAATCTGTACACTTAACTTGACATAGACCAATGCTATTTATCGTTCTTTACACAACAAATGGACTGTAGTCTCCTACCGTGGTGCAAAATTATAACATCAGCCGTTTCGCCATTTTTCAATTCGTTCCGACAACAAAGCACTTGAACATGACATTATTATTGGAAGTAGGACCTTCCGACTAGCACACGAAAGCAGCATTAAAACAGAACCCATCTACTAGAGTCTTTTTTTGTTTTTTGACCCACTGTGAACCTCCGCTGTCCTCTCTGTCCTCCCTGTGTCAGGATGACAGCGCGGCGCACAGCGAGCACCAGGACCCCATCTCCCTCGCCGTGGAGATGGCTGCCGTCAACCACACCATCCTGGCGCTGTCCAGAACCGGAGGGGTCCCCAACGACATCAAGACGGAGTCCCTGGAGGATGAATGAACTGCACAGGAAACTGGGATGGAGGAGTGGAAAAGGTGGGAAATGGGGGCTTGGGAAAAAAAGAAAAGAAAAGAGACTGCTACTTAGTAAACCTTCTAAATCTGAACCTCAGTCGGCCGCCCTGCCAACTGTCGCGACTTCCTCGGCGTCCCTCCTCCCACAAAGTCCATGTAAACAGTAATTACCCACCACCCCCACCCAATATATTGACGCAGCTCGCAGAAATGGGTCACTATATGTCCTCTGATGTGTGAAAAATATACCGTGGAAAGAAGAAATGGTGGCAATCCAGGCCTGACTCATCTTGGATTGTGTCTCCCAGGAACCTCCCCCACCTCCCTCTGTAGACCCTCTCCTCACAGGATACCTCTGCCTCACTCCCCAGCTCTCCAGCCTGGTCGTCTGAGCCGATCCTCAGTCTTATCTCACCTCAACGTCAACCTCAGAAAAATAACGTGTACTGTATATATGATATAAATGTATATATATATATATGGTTCTTATGGTTCTCAGTCGCACTCACCTCACGGTGTGGTACCTACCAACCTACCTGCCCCTCAAAATGTCGCCGTCTTCATTGTGCAATTCATGGAAAGAGCGGCCTCCACCTACCGTCTTGGGAAAGATGGATGGACCCACTCCGGGGCACCGAGGCTGACGGTAAGGATCATACACGCCACACAGGACTGTCCCGTCCCTGTCCTCGCCCTCTATAGTTGACATTCCTCTGTGGAATGGCTTTGTTTTCCTACAGTAGAGCTGCTGTTGGATGGAAACCTATAAAAAAGACCTAGCCTTAACCTCATACACACAGCCACACCGTTCCTTTTTTTTTTTTTGCAGGTTTGTCGAGTTTATTTCCTGACAAGGGTGAATAATACACTTTCTAATTATGCATAAGAAAACACCAGAATCAATGTGAAGGTTTAGATCCAACAGCAGCATTTCCCCGATGTGTTCAGCCCAAGCAGTGACTGGATATACAGTCATTTTATCGCCTTGGTATTTAGCTTCCCAGTGACACTGCTGTTAAACACCCCAAGGCCGTGAGAATCAATTTAGGGGTCAATGTGATAATCGAGCAAACGTAAGGTAATGAGGGGAAATTGTGCTTTGTTTTTAAATGTCACTCATGCCAAAGGAAAAGATGCCGGGAGCAAAAAAAAGCTAAGAGGTGAAGCCAAGGCTGATCCGAAAACGGTGTTCGCGTCTATCCAAAGTGATTTCTACTAACTCCTTTGGCGTCTGCAGTAGTTCCTCTCATATTCAAGCGAAGCCTCTCAGCCAGCGTGGCGTCGCACAGTATGCGGGCATGACACGACAGCAGGCCTGTGTCAGTAAAGATGGGTATAAGTAGCCGCGCATAGGGTTGAAATACCCCTAAGCTATTAAACACTTGTTCTGTGATGTTGCCTCTTTATAATCGCCTAAAGAAATGTGCTTTGAGAAGATTGTTGTTTTTTTTAAATATCAGTGGTAACGATTTAGACTAAATTCCCATTGGAGATGGTTTAGAGTATATCAAAATAACATCAATTTTTTTTGTTTTTGTTTTATTACATCTGTAAAGCCTCAACGGTCAGTGCACCACTTTGAAGGGAATCAGAATCGAAGACACTTCAAGTGGTGACACGGGGAAACAATTATCCACCGTTTCTTCTTTTTCGCCCTGGGTGGTAATTTTCCAAAACCGTCTTTGGTTGAAGGTCGCTGTTAAATCATAAGCGTAGATGAAATGACGTGTTCCTTCAAAGTTTCAACTAGGTCCTGACTTTGTCAAGTGTTAGCGCTTTCTTCAGATTTTCCCTAATATTATTCCTTATTATAGTGGTTCAAATATTTTGGAAAATACACGTATTGTTTTTTTTGCCAAGAGTTGGCTAAGAAGATTGGTAACACGCTCACGTCTGTACACTAAATGGGAAGCTGAGATCGTTAGCTGTTAGCCATTGTTAGCACAAAGACTGGCAGCGGGGGGGGAGACGGCTAACCTGGCTTATTCCAAATGTCTGAACTATTTCTTTAAAGGAACGCCTGCCTTAGTGATGGTTTTGGAGAAGTGGGAAAAGGGAGTAACCAGGAGTATCTGAACAAGAAACCCAACGAATTGGTGACGCATCACATAATCAGGTACCCGGGTCCTGCTCGTAGAATAGCTTCCAGCCCCATGCTCTAGTCTAGTAAACTGTATTTAATAATAATTCTTCCACGTGTGCGACTCCGCACTGGGACCTTTTTGTTTCAAAAAGAAATTGTTAAAAACATGTATTTATACTCGGTTTTTATGGTAATGTACAAAAAAAAAAGAATGAAACATGCTTTTATTGTTAATCATGCCTTTTTAAATTTCTCCTGACTTATTTTTCTATTCACACTTAAACAAGTTTCTTTTTACGTTTTGCGTCACCTTTGTTCTGCTGAACAACAGTCTCCCCCCGTTTGTGTGAGCTATTTTGTGAAAGATTGAAAAAAAAAATATGATGCACCTTATTAAAATTAAGAATCGCCGTTGACTAAGCTTGAAAATTTAGCCTTCCCTCTCGCAAACCTTCCTCTGGAAAAGACAAGACGTCAAATATAAAATAAAAAGGGGCTGGTGTGAATAAAGATTACCAATACAGCTGCTTCTGACGCCATATGTTGAATAAATATGTGCTGTTCTTTTGAAAACGTCACACCAAACTTCAGAGAAATCTTAACATTTTAACATGGACTTCCTTTTTCTGCAAGTGTATAACTCGATACACGGAAGAAAGAAAAAAGATTTCAGTTTGGTTCAAATGTCTGCATCTGAAATGGACACTTAAAAAAAATGGCAGAAGTGGAACCGAGGGTTTAGCTCTACTACTGTGGGTGTGACAACAAAAATTACATTTTAATTATGAGGTGAACTATTCCTTTAACGATTGATTCACAACTTGTTTGCCAAGCAAAGGAGTTGCCCAAATACTTTTTTACTTGAAGGATTTTTCCTTTTCGGTGGAGTTTGGTGTGACCCCCCACTCCCCCTCTAATGCTTAAGAATGTTATGTTTTAAACTGTGGATTATCATGCGTGGAAAGGAAAAGAAATCAAGAGTGCATTTAGAGATTACTCTCTCGGGGCAAAACACTTCAACGAATTGCAGACGCTGTGGCCCAATTAGCGAGTACAAACTTTTAATCCATCAGTATTTTTGTGAGAGAGAGCTCAAGCCCGACAAGTGTTCATGGGATGGAAAGAAAGAACCCTCAGGTGCATCGGAAAGTGAAACAGAAAAACCATGAACTGACACCTGAAAACAGGCTTTCTCCTCCTCCACCGCCAGTGCTCACCCTGAAGGGGGCGCCCTCTTGTGGTGCGTCAGGGTCCACGCGTCCAAACGTCCCGTCCCGTGAAATGCCATCCGCCTCATCCCGACATCGCCCCGAGAAAAGATGACTGAACGCTGTTGTATCGATCTCCAATCTAGTTATGTTCACAGTTACTGTATTGCCCATTTTCAGAATTTAGTGCCTTTTTTGGACAGTAGACTGTTCTGTAATTAAGATGTAGTATATATACATTTTTTTGTACAGTTTCTTTGTTCATTTTTTAAACTTGTGTTTATTTTAGTATGATATATATATATATATAAAATGTACAAGAGAATAAAGCTATATCAATGAGACATCTGGGTTCACTCTTTTGTTGGTCACAAATATGAAATCAAACAGGAGCAGAATTAAATTAACATTTTTTATTAAATGAAACCGGTTAAAAAAAAGTATATTTTTGCTCTTGATAATCAATAATATAGTGTATTCATCTTTAAATAAGCATTCAGGAGGTCAAAATGAATGCGCGTACATAAAATCTTATTTACTAAATGCATTCAGGACAAAATTCCCAACTGTCCTCATCATGCACAAATCACAAGGCTAACAAACAGTAGGATTCTATAAATCACTAGCATGAAACTTGAAAAAACGTGTCGCACATGTCTTTTTAAAATGAAGTCACGTCAAATCCATCTCTCTCACACACAAGGACAAAGCTGATTTTTTTTTTTTTAAATGAGCACAATTTCAGTAGAGTTTTTCCAGCGGAGACGGTGCAAGTCTGTCTGTGAAACTGTACAAATACACGTTCTAGAGCTAAAATTTGCTTCTTTGAGAAGTGAGCAAACCCTTTTTTCGACCCACCAACGAGAGAGGATGTGGTGATGTAGCACTCAGGCACATTTTGCTGAGTTAGTAGTCATAGTTTTTCAAGGCACGAGGAAAAAAAACAAAAAAACTTTGCCACACAAACGGCTGCTTAGTAGCATTTGTTAACGCGAAGGTGAAGGTGTGCTGTCGGAGTCCTCCGGTGTGATCCAGTGGACTTTTTCCAGAAAAAGAAACGTGCCGATTTTGAGGCAGTGTTTTGTTTTCTAATGTCACTCGAAGAAATACATTGCAAACTGATAAATCCACCATTAAAAACTTAATTACTTGTTACCTTGTTACCTAAAACATTCACATTTTTTCCAATAAGACAATCAATCGTTCTCTGGAGTTTTCAATCACTGGGTACACCAGGTAGTAAAAAAAATAATAATAATAATACAGCCAAAATCTGGTAGGTTCCTTCTCCCAGCGGAGGAGCGTGTGGTGACTCATCCTTGTGTCTCCAAAACACTGCAGTAAATCTGCACAGATATAAAAATCACTGTGGTGTCACTGTTTCTGAAAGCTTACCCTCTAATCAACCAGCTGTTGGGCGACGGGCGAGCTGGTGTCGAGCAGTTAGCCGTTTTTCCGCAGCTGCCGAGCCTCCTCAAGTGTTCCACGACTTGCGGTTCTCTCCCCTGCTGCGGCCGGTCGAGGCTCCACCGGGTTCACCCTTGGCCAGGGCGGTGAGGGCCGCCAGGTTGGGGCTGGATCCAGACAGGTTGGCACTGCGGCGCTTTTGCTGTTGGCGACGGCGCTTGGCACCGCCGCGGCTCACTCTGCCGGGCCTCACCAGCACGCCGTACCCAGGGTTACAGTGGAAGTAGTGCTTACCGGCCACTGAGCCGTCGTTCTTACCTAGATTAGGACCAAGAAAGGTTAGTTAGATATTTACACTGTAAAATGTTCATTAACAACGACGTGAAATCAATTTTCTACTCACCGGCTGGCACCTCCAGTTCCACTCCCACCCAGGTGCCCACTGCGAAATCCGTGGGTCCAACGTATCGCACGGTGCCGCTCTTATTGGTCCCCACGGTTACGAACTCCCCTTCTTTTAACCAATCGGGAAGAACGGTGGAAGCCGCGTCTCCCTCCTCGGAGTCGGAGATGATTTCCAGACTCTCCATCGGCACTGAGAGGAACAGTGCCGTTCCGAGGCTGCCAGCCTCGTCTCCGAGCCCCGCGTTCTCCTCGTCCAGAACGCGGTGAAAGGACTTGAGGTCCGAAGACTTGACCTTCTGGATTTTGAAGGGGTTGGCTGCGGGGGCGGCGGGTTTGGAAGGCAGAGTGTCCTCGGAGAGAGGAGTGGGAGCTGCGGGAGCGGAGGATTCGGCGGGCGATTCCTGTTGGACTTCCTCCGTTGTCGAGGAGGATGGGGTCGGGATGGCGGTATCGCTTGGGTCTGAGGAATTCCATCGTTCCTCTGATGGAAGTTGAAGAACCGATTCTACGGGTGGTTCTGGAGCAGGGTCCGTATCTTCCGACAAGGCTGGGATCAGGTCTGGAGTCGGATCTTGAATACCGTCAGAGGTTGCCTCGTCTTGTACGGGCTGCTGCGGTGGGAGGGAGATGGGGCCTTCTTGTGCAGGCGGTTGTGTTCCGTCGAGGAGCGACCTTTCACCTTCCGTCTCGTCTGGGGCAGCCACCTCCAGCACGCTGGTCATTGGGGTCTCCAATTCGGAGTAGTGTGTTTGCGACAAACCAGGCCGTTTGGTTTCATTTTCCTGAACAATCACTGGATCTTTGAGTGGCTCCCAACGGTCCAATCCAGTTGGGTCAGCTGTTGACTCTTGC
Source organism: Scophthalmus maximus (assembly GCF_022379125.1). Lineage (NCBI taxonomy): Eukaryota > Metazoa > Chordata > Actinopteri > Pleuronectiformes > Scophthalmidae > Scophthalmus > Scophthalmus maximus. The sequence continues at coordinate 4,678,005 of NC_061532.1, forward strand.
TTCTGTGTGGCCTGGCCTGGCAGGTCCGATTCTGCTGCCGAATCAGACTTCCCTTGCTCCTTCAACCACACTGACGGAGATTGATTTGGTTCCTGTTGACTAAGATTTGAATCCGATGTGGTATCGTCCGATTGGGGCGGCGGCAAGTCGATCTTCTCTACAGCTGCCTCGTCGTTCAAACCCTGCGATGACTCATCGTGCTCCGACTGGTCCACGAGAAGGGTTTCAGGGCGCAGTGTGTAAGACGGTGTCACTCTGGCGTCCTCTTCTTCTTCATCTGGCACCATCTCAAAGCCGGATGACGGAGGCAGGTCCCAGCTCAGCGTGTAGACATCCGACAGCGTTGCCGTGGATATGCTGGTCGACATGTACCCGCTGGAGGCTTCGCTCTCCGGGCTGGGCGTGGATTCTTCCGTTTCCAGGTTGATCGGCAGGGGCACGGAGCGGATGATTTCCTCGATGGGAACCTGGGAGCAAGTGAAAAACCGTGGCAACAAGTGCGTTAGCGACCCAAAGTCTTCCTTCAAATGCATTGTAGTAGAGAGTCTGACGTAGAACAACACTCTTGAATTACTGGTTAGTCTGTGGGAATTTCATCATTGTAGAGTTGAATTGTTCATTGTAAAGATCATTTCGACACAGTGGTTTTGTTTGCATTCATTTTGAGCCTCGTCTCCCCCCCCCCCCGTCAGACGTTTTGGGCTCCACCATCTTCGAGGCTTGAACAATCCTCCTTGTTCACAAAATACCTAGCTTGCCTGCTGTTCGTTGTTGTCAGTGCAACAGTAAAGCTGCACGATGAAAAACCAAATCTGTGCAGAGTTGCTAAGAACGTCGGTACCACTGACTGAGTATGGCGGTAATTCTCTTTGGGTTCCGTGACCACATCACACTTCATCCGTCTGGAGAACCTTTTCCAATATAATAATGTTGATTAGAGCAGCTTTAAAGAGACGTGTACAAACCTGTAGGACTACACAATGCTACTCAACTAACTGTTTTCTTGTTTTAACAGAAAAGAATCGGGGGAGAAGTCCAATAACGAAGCATAGAAGTACAAAATCAATTGTCTCAGTGACATTCCCTTCACCTTATCCACAAGCTCCTTGGAGATGAAAATAAATGAAACAGGTATCTGACAATTCTTTGGCTATAATAAGAGTTCACTCCGGGTCCTTACCGGTACACGTAAGAACCACGCGGGGGGTCGGAGAACTCACCGGCTGCTGATGTTTGCTCAGGCCCTCTTCGACGCTGGCTGACTGCACCACGATGCGCGGCAGGCCCTGCGACGGGTGAGCGGGGAGAGAGTTCAGAGGAAATGAACGTCGTTTTCAGATAAACCCGTCAGGTACACGTGCACCGTCAAACAGATTTCGAGATGTAATCACGAGCGAGTCGCTATCGTTTCGACCCGAAGATTAAATGTTAATGTGAGCCTGTGGGTTTCCGAACCTAATCGTTACACAGTGTGTGTGCTTGTGTGTGAGGTGACGATTAGCTGCTGTGAGGGAATTAGAAATCTCAGGCTTCAGTGTGACAGTAGAACAGAAATAGAGCCAGTGGGGGGGAAGAGCTTAGTCTATGATTCTATGTCTATAAGGTGGCAGACTGAAAATAACACGGAATACTGAACTACAATAACTAACTAGGCACATCTCTCCTCATTTTTTTATCATTTTGGGATATTCCGTTAAGTATAAAGTTCCATTTATTTTTAGCAATCGGCCGTCGAGATGTTGACGCGAGATGCAGAAAGCGTGATGAAAATATTTGCCCGTCAGATCGCTCAGACGGGTAATCAGGATAAACTCGTAAAACAATCAGGATAATTGCGCCGTAATTATAATTGCAGCCATTATCATTTATCCGTATGTAGTATTCACGTGTTCCTCTTTTACACTCAATATGAGCCGTCAGCTGATTAAATATTGTGCGACTTGCTTCTCGACAGTTTCTGAAGAGGGTAAAAGGAAAAAAAAAACATATCTGGAGATATTTTGGGATATTTGATTAATTAGGACAGTTGTTCGACAAACTCAGTCACAGAATATGAATCAGGATGAGTGTTCCCTGACATTGCATGTGGAGGGAATAAACACTCCGTTCTCCAGACTCCGCTCATCAGGACTAAAGAGGGTCGACTCGGGTCACGTTGTGCGACGCAGCACGAGTTCAGTGGGTCTACGCGTCTAATCCTGAGTCTCTGTGATACCTGGAGGTCAACGCACAAGGAAGTCGGACTCCTACAAATCTATTGTAAATGGCAAGATTATAGATTAGTTTTCGTTAGGGGGGGAAAATATTATTAGGATCACAAAATCTAGTCTACACATGAATATTTAATGCACCTGCATTGACCATAAATCATGGTCATGACACTGTGTAGTGGTACAGTACTTCATCCTGGTGACCATTATGAACGTGTATTACCCTGCAGTTGAAAATAGTTTGTAAATAAAATGCTTTAATCAACATTCACTACAGTGCCAAGCTGTTTTAGGAAATGACTTGTTATTAATAAAGGAATACACAAATATGTTCATGACATATTTAGGCTCAGTTGGCTTGGATTGAGAAGGGAAGTGACTAAAGCGCTGCTGGTTTGAGAATAACAAAAGCTTTGTCTAACTGACACGTCAATGTTTTTGTTTTCAAGTCAAAAGGCCAAATCAAGTGAATCATATCTCAAGTTCTCAGTTGAGTGACTGAAGTCCACACGTCTGCTGTAGACCAGATCTGTACCCATTGACTGGAACACTAAGTAGACGCTGGGATTTTTGAAGGTAGATCTGGCCACTCACGGCAATAATTAATCACTCCAATTTATGTTCACAATAATATCGCAGTACTCCGGGCTTGACCGTTGTAAACATTTGTGGAAAGACGACACACCGACGTGTGGAGTGACGGGGTTCCATTCCCACCAAACACCACGCTGCACATTATTTCCAGGGTAAGATTAGCTTCCCTCCGCGACCCGTGGTGCTAATCAGCCAAATCGGGTGCTGCGGTGTTCGGCTGCCGATCCCGGAGTCGAGGTGGCACATGATTGGAGACCAGCGAAGGTTCACCTGCTCCTAATTAACCCTCCTCTACACAGTGAGCCCCCGTCATGGTGGGGGATGTTTGTTGAGTGTCTGCTCTGATCACAAACAATCACACCGGCGTGTCAATCAGCCAGGAGACCCCGACCGACTGCATCCGTACTGATACAGTCTTCGCCAGAGTTCTCAAGTAACCCGGTTTGAATTCAACAAATGTGATGACTCAGGATAACAAGTAAAGTTAATGTCCCCATACTGTATAAACCAGACAACGGTGACTGGTATTCTTCAATACTATTCATAACATAATATCTTGTTTCTTTTAATTTGATCGAGATGAGGGGTTTCAAAAAGGTTCATGTTCACAGTTTAAAGTGGTAAAGACAACTCCGGCAATCTCTAACCACATTTCCATACAGCTCGTGGATGCGGGGGAGAGTTTTAAAACAGAACGGTCAAAGTCAAACGGTCTTGACGAATCTCTCATTTACAATCTTATTCAGACCCTTTGCTGTGGCACATCAAACTGAGTTTGACTAAATCGTCCCCGAGAGCCACGAAGTCGCAGGATCTCTCTGTAGACCTCGGCGGTTACATTGTGGTGAGGCATGGAATCGGGGCAGAACACCATTTCCTAAACTTTGAGTGTTCCCATGAAAAAAAGTGGAGCCACCAGGACTTCAGCCGGAGTAACCAGGCGAGGAGGATCTTGGTCAGGGAGGAGACCAATAACCCTATGGTCAGAAGTCCTGTGCTGAGAACGGAGAACCCGCTGTAACCTGCCTCCTTCTCAGCAGCCCTCCATCAACCAGGCCTTTATGGTGGAGTGGCGAGACAGAAGCCACTTAATGTCAAAGGCACGTGACAGCCTGATTGGAGTCTCAGAGAGTACTATAAATGGAAAAGAAGGAAAAAGACTCTCTGGTCTGATGAGTCAACAAACTAACTCCTTGAGTGACAATCAAAGCACAATGTCTGGTGAACATCAGGCGCTGCTCATCACCTGGATAATAACCTCCCTATGGGGGGGTTCTCACCTGAGTGGAAAAAATCTGACATGGATACACCAATAAAATTCTGGAGGGACTTTGAACCGAGTCTCTGAATGTCCTCGGAGGTCCCGGCCAGAGCCCAGACTTAAACCCCACAGATATGTGAGGACAATTCCCCGTTCAACGTGCCTGAGCTTGAGACAATCTGCCATGAAGATTCAGAGTTTCCCGGCTGGAAGACTGGAAGCTGTAATCGATAACCAAAGTGGCTTCTACAAACTACTGCATTAATGTTCTAGATCCTTCACTTTCATTTTTATTCAAAACATTTCAAACCGGTTTTGACTGTGTCATTATGGGTGGTAGATTGGGTGTAGATTGATGGACAAGAATGTTATCTGATCACAATTAAACTCACAACACATTAAAGTGTACAACGGGGGACCGAGTGTGAATATTTACTGAATCCATTGTATAATGGTGTGACTGACAAAAAAAAAGTTATGCCTCAAAACATTCATAAACATGATACGAGGTCAACACCTAAAGCGCTCTCTCCTTGTATTCCTGGTAAAGGATGAAGCTTATCGTATCTATTTTTTTGCAAAAGTTCTGAAAAAACCCCCACTTATCTTGGTCACCGAGGCCTTTACACAACTTATCTGTTTGTCATCTGTGTTTCCATCTACATAAGCTCTGTTTCCATGGCAACAGAATGAAAAAGGAAACTCGCCGCCGTTGAGTGCCGGGTATATTTAGATTCAAGCTGCAATGACGCATGAAAAAAACTTTAAATCCCCGATAAGGGAGCGAGCGGAACGGAAGCGTAAATCAAAAGAGCCGGCGAGCCGACTGAACGAGTGGTACCTGCTGATGGACAAGTGTTTGGGCTCGGCTATCTTCCTTCCCACCAGGAAGCAGCGACTTCAGCAGGTTGGGCACGGCCTTCGCTGGGGGGAGATAAGATGCAGCGAAGCCTGAGTGCACTGATAGAGAGGAGGTTACAGGAGCAGAGGTGGAGAAAACAAGGGGGGGGGGGGGGGGGCAGAAAGAGATAAAAAAAAGTTTTTTAAAAGGCATGGAAAGATGTGTTAGCGCAGAGGAAAACAAGTGCGACATTAAGATTCAGAGCAAAGGGACAGATATGGTTGGCCAAGGGGCTGAAGCGGCCCGATGATATCGTAGAATGCAGCAAAAAAGGGAAATGATTCAAAGCCAGAGAGAGAGAATCGGTTGGAAGAGGAAGGTTTTATCAGTCGTACCTGTTTCTGGGTTCAAGGTTTGGGATATGGAACTGGGCAGCGTGCGTCTGGATGGAGGAGGCACCACACACAGGTCCTGGTGGCTCGTCCAGCTCTGCACAAACGGCAGGGACAGACAGACGATGACACACACACATACACACACACAGCGGTGGAAGCAGTGACACTTAGCACACTCTATTGGTTGCAAAGAGAATTGCAACAACACTGACAGGACGTCCCCCAGAGCAGTCATTGAACCATTTATTCATTAGTTTCATCTACGTACGCAACACCTTTACATTTTTTGTACATCTATTTTTACTTCTCATCCATTACTTTTAAAACTATATATATCTCAACCAATACCCGTTCATTTCAGCCCATTTTGTCATCCATCCATCTATAGAGGCATAAACACCCCCTAATGTCTGTGGTCACCCTCATTGATGGTGTCTTTGCAGGGGCCAACAAGAGCATTCATCGCTTTTATATACAGGTAATATATTATATATTATTATTATTTGTAAATATCCTAACCCAGTGAGCATGTCAACTGAAGTGCGATGTTACCTCCTCAGTCAAGAGTGTGTTTGGTCCGGAAATGTCAAACTCACAGGAATTTCATAATAAAGGAAGCAAATGTTTAGGAAAAACTAAAAGAAATCAGAAAACATAAAATAATTTCTGTAAGATTTGTTTTTGGTTGCTACCTTGTAAATCATCTTTTCAATACTATAACCTTTCACAACAACTTGGTTTTTAATACGAATGTTAATAAAGTACTTTTATAGCCTTTAATCTACTTTTTCTATTTTTCATGTGCACGAGTCTCCAATCACTGTTGATATTTGCATTGGTATTATCAGCTCGTCAGTCACAAGCCGACAATAAGGCATTTTGAACTTCACCAACAATGTTCACAATCTGTTTAAATGCTGGGCAAAATAAATGCATTTAATTGAATTGAGCATGAGTACTTCACTATCCGAGGTAAAGACAAATAAATAGGTATTAATGAGAAGATTAGTAGATGTCACTCACGTTGAAGTCATTGAGCTGATGAGAAGAGGAGTAAAGATCAACGTTGCTGGCTGTCAGCTGGTTAGAGAGACAGAGTTTCAGAGCTAAGGTGTTAGTGGGTTAAAAGCACAAAAACAAGTTAAGTCAAGAAAAACAAAACACCTGAACGCCAGAATGCAAACAAGCCACAGGCAAGAAAGAGGTGAGTTAGAGTAAAGAGTGTGTTGTGGTTCGTGGTTCGCAGAAGCGAGGAGAATTACGAGGCTGGTGTTACATCAGAGCCCGTTTCCTCTTACTCCTACTTGTAACCCCAGTACTTAACCTCAGGCCAACCCTCAACCTACCACAAGCTTTTATCTCTGTGAAACCTAAACTTAACCTAACACCACTATATGAAAGAGAGGGAAACAGACTTCAGCAAATGACGTCTGGACAGCAGCTTGTTGTAAGAAGACGTTCATTTCTGTTATCATCAACGTCATTTCTAGGCATGAGAAGTATTAAAGGATAAAACATTCCCATGACACTGTAGGGTCTGAAACACAAAAAATCAAATGGAAATAAACTAAACAGTTTTGTTGTATTGACCTATTATTGTCTGACCAACTGGCAGCTCATGTGGAAATCCATCTGTCCACAGAACTGGCAGAGTGCATCGAGATCACGACAGTGTCACCGCCACAGTCGACTTATGTGAAGTCAAACCTGAATTAACCCTTTACAGTATGAAGTTCAAACTGGAGCCGTCTTACCCGGTTGATGTTTGGAGAGCTCAGGCAGCGTCTGGGAGGTTTCCCTCTGACCCCCAGCTGTTCCCTCACAGCCACCTCCTACACACACACACAAACAGTCGTATGATTTATGGAAAGACTGACAATTTGGGGGTTAGGGTTCATACTCGATGACTTGTATTACTAGCCTGGAGTAGGCAGACTAATACTCAAATTCGTATAAGTCTGGGACCTCTCGGTTCATTTCCAAGAGGCGTTTAGCGACGCGAGAATGTCAACAGACTAGAGAGCATGCAGAGAGGAGGTGTCTGTGATAATGATTCCACAATGTCTGCGAACAAGTGCTGCCGTTTTTGTGGGAGAAATTTAAAAATATCGGGTACTTTTAGGCATTCATCAGTGCAGCTGCATAATGGTAAAAATCCTGCCCATTTTCAGATAATCGGTTGTGATTTGACCGGCAAGTTTTCTGCCAGGGAAAATCACTTCCCAGTGGAGAGGATCCAGACCGTATTCTGGCAGAGCAAATCTAAATCAGCTCCCAGGCTTTTGTGTCACGTGAAACAAATAATCTCCATTTGTGTCTTTTTTTGGTCGTACAAAGAAAATTTTCCAAACTGCATGAAAAGTGAAAAGGACAATGATGATTTGACTATATGTACTCATGCTTGAGAGGGATATCAATTTTGAGAGCAGTTTTATAAGTGACTGGTGACATCAAGGTATTCTGAATGGAAATCAAAATGATTCATTAAAACCATCTCAGGTTTCCATGCAGTATATTTCCCGACCTGTCTGAGACGGTCCAGAGTGAGGATGTTCTCCACAGCCAGGACGCTGCGGAGGTATTTCTCGATGGCCGCCTCGCTGTCGGCGGACTGGTCGTCCTCGCCGCTGGCAGCCAGCCGGGCCAACATCTCCCTGTCCTCTGGGCCGTGGATGTCCTGTTACGGGGAAGGGACAAGGAATGTCAGGGACAGTGTGTTCACGTGATCGATGCCAAGTCTTGATTCCCAGTGGTTTGGAATTACATTTATGGTAAAGACTTTTACACTAACTCGTCAAGTCATATGACTTCAAACAGCATGTCAACGTCCCCAAACACAACAGAGGGCACACGCTCGACCTGGTCATTACTTTCACTGCCCCCATCAAAAATCTGCTGGTGAAGTTGAACTTATCTCACCACACCAAGCCAAAACACCAAATTAATTTCAGAAACCTAAAAAACATCAACCTGGACAACATGACTTTGGACCTCCAGCCAATACCCTCCGCAAAATTCACATCAGCAAATGAATCAGTGGATTTTTACAACAACACCCTGAGCAGTATCCTGGACCTCCACGCCCCTGTGAAAACACAATCAGTCACCTTCTCACACTCAGCCCCCTGGTTCACTTCAGATCTACGGAACAAGAAAGCAGCTGGGCGTGTACTTGAGCGGCGTATTGCAAAAATCGGACTCACTGTGCACAGTTGGTCTATCAAGAACACCAAACGGCCTACTCAAAGTCACTTAGAAAAGCACGGTCACAGTTCTACTCTAACATCATAAATACAAGTCCTGGAAACTCCAAGCAGCTTTTTTCTACTATAAATCATCTGCTCAAGCCTCAAACTCTCTCACACACCGATACCACAGAAGAGCAGTGCAATAACTTCATCTTCTTCAGGAAAAAAGTCGATACCATCCGCTCTCTTCTCTCCAGCTCTGTCAGTCCCTACTGCCGACCCACTTCCTGAGATTTTTCAGCCTCTCTGCTGCTTCCCCAAGATCTCTCAGCGAGAGACTGAGGACATCATCCACAGGATGAAACCCTTCACCTGTACCCTGGACCCTTTTCCTACAGCCCTGGTAAAATCCAACGTCTGCGCTCTAAGTCCCCTAATCACCCAAATCATCAACCACTCACTCCAGCCTGGATATGTTCCATCTGCTCTCAAAACTGCTGTCGTCAGACCCCTTCTCAAAAAACCCACCTTAGACCCAGAAATCCTCGCCAACTACAGGCCCATTTCCAACCTCCCATTTCTGTCCAAAGTGCTGGAAAAAGTAGTCGCCGCACATCTTCAGGACCACCTAAATTCTCACTCCCTATTTGAGAAGTTCCAGTCCGGCTTCCGTTCCGCCCACAGCACCGAAACAGCCCTGGTCAGGGTCACAAACGACCTGCTGATGGCGGCTGACACTGGATCACCATCGCTCCTCATCCTTCTGGATCTGTCTGCAGCTTTCGACACGGTTGACCATAACATCCTCCTTCAGCGCCTCCAACACACCGTCCGACTCTCTGACTCCGCCCTGAGCTGGTTCCAGTCCTACCTGTCTGGAAGAACAGAATACGTCTCCTTGGGAGGAGCAAAATCGCAAACACTCACTGTCACTTGTGGAGTCCCCCAAGGTTCGGTTCCCTCTACACTCTTCCCCTTGGCCGCATCATCAGCCAGCATGGAATATCATTCCATTGCTACGCTGATGACACAGCTCTACATAAAAACCAACCCTATCTCATCTGCAGCCTCAGTGTCATTGTCATCATCATCACTGGGCACCTGCCTTGAGGAGATAAAGGAGTGGATGACAGAAAACTTCCTACAGCTAAATAGTTCCAAAACAGAAGGTATTTAGCTGGCACACCACACCAGGTCCAGTCATCCCCCATAACCCAAATAACCTTCTCTGGTCAAAATATACCCGTCATCAACAGTCACCAATCTGGGTGTAAGATTTGACCCTCAACTTACATTTGACACCCACATTAAACATCTGTGCAAGACCTCCTATCACCTCAGGAACAATGCCAAACCCCGTCCACACTGTCTGTCAGATGCCGAAAACCTTGTCCACGCCTTTGTCTCCTCAAGGCTGGACTACTGCAACGCTCTCCTCATTGGGACTCCTGGCAAGAGCATTCAAAAGCTTCAATACATCCAAAACAGTGCCGCTAGGATCCTGATGAGGATACGAAAATATGACCACATCACACCCGTCCTTCACTCACTCCACTGGCTTCCTGTCTCTTTCAGGATTGATTACAAAATCTCCCTACTCACCTATCAGTGCATCCATGGCAATGCCCCTCCCTACCTGAAAGATCTAGTCTCACCACAAACCTCCTCACCCAACCTCCGCTCCGGAAACAAAACCTTCACCCTTCACCCCTCCAGGACCAGGCTGCGCACCATGGGGGATCGAGCCTTCTGCTCAGCCGCTCCTCGTCTGTGGAATTCCCTTCCAGACCACCTGGGGGCTCCACAAAGCACTCTCTCTTTTAAGAAAGGCCTGAAAACCTTTCTTTTTAAACAAGCATTCCCCTAAATTTTTTGTACTGTTTCTTCCACCGATGTTTTCTTTTTAAAGCTCCTTTTATCTTGTTTCTACTCTGTAGCACTTGCTTTTAGCAATGAAAACTGCTCTATAAATGAAATTTATTATTATTATTATTATTATTATTATTACTTACCTTAATATTTAGGACGTATCAGAGAGTACCTTAGCATAATTATGGTAACGGTACACTGACATCCAGCCTCTGACCAACAGACGTCTGGCCATTTGCATGTCCCATAAGTAAAAATCCCAGCTGCTCAAAAATACTTTGTGTGGCTGAAGTTCTGGTTAATCCATTCTTACATCAAAAAATAATGGCTACAGATTTATAAACAAATACAGAACAAACGTGCTGCAATTATTAGAAGCTTATTTAAAGCCAGTCTCTGTGTCACTTTGACACTTGACTTGAACACCTTACTCAATTACTGTTAAGTAAATCTAAGTGTCAAAAGAGCTCTGTTCCATTTTTCTGCTATTCTTCAGGTTTTGTAGTTTTTTAGGAGGAATATGCAGTTGCAAACATATATTATTGTTCCTTAATTTAAATAGGTGACAACATTTTTAAGACGTTCTTTCTGGTAAACGACTTTCTGGTCCAGTTCTTACCCCGGGGATGTTGGAGACGATTTCAAACGTGACTCCGCAGCCGGGGATGGTGCTGCGCTGAGACATCCTCTTCAGCAGACTCTGGGCAAAACCCTGCCACACAAACCCACAAGAACATCTTCTAATATCTCCTCATCTTATTAGTGGAACGTGGGATTATCTAAGAGCGATTGTTGTGTCAGCTCGCCCCTGTCAGTTGTGCCTCAGGGGGGGGTCACCCACCTGTCTCCCAGTGACGTTGACGCAGATGCGTTTCCTGAGGACTAGCTGCATGTGGGCCGGGTGGCTCAGCTGAACCACTGCGCGGACCGTCAGGTAGACCCTCTGGTCAGCTGACGCCACGCGACTCAGATGGGGGCACTCGTGAACCGTAGAGTCCCAGGAAGCCTCCACCTTTACCTGGAACACGATTACAAGCTAAATGAATTCCCCCCCACCTTGTAGCTGGAAGACCAACAATCTGCAGTGTCATATGGGATTCGCGTTGGAAATATTCACTGATATTTCAGTCTCAGCACCTCTGTATCACAGTGTTTAACAATATGAAGGTCGAAGAATTCGTCGTCATCCTCCCCGCTGAGCATTGCATCCAGCCCCCCAGCCAACGGGGCGGAAAGGCTGGACTGGAAATCATCAGCTGGAGGGGAAAAGGACCACAGAACTTCAGTGGCTTCATTTGGTAAAAAGAACTGGGGATTTTTGCCAAATTAAAAACGTCAGAAGAACAACATACCACTGAGATCTAGGAACAGGACAGGAATGTGCGTTTCCATACCGGGGACAGGAACCCTGCGGAGAAACAGCAGCATCGTTACATCTACTGAACACCTAATCTGTGACACAGAGGCTCTGCTAACAAAAAGATGTTTCAAACCTCAGCAAGCATTTTATATCCACATAAGTGGATCTGATGTTAACAAGACTGTGGGGGCATAATTAATAAAACCATTAGCTAGAAAGTGTTGGCAAGGTTTCACTTAGGTTTCACCTAAGGGTGCTAGTGACTGGCTGTTATGTGCGCAGTTATATGAAAGACTTAAACCTAAAGACCCTGGGTTTAGGTATGAATGGGGTACTGACATGAACAGCTAACAAAATCATCAACTGTAGGTTCTCTTTTTTTTAACCTTGGCTGTTCCTGGAATAAAAAAAAAAGAACAATGTGTGAAAAAAAATCATAGCTTTCCTTGAACAACACACACCTTTCTGCTGGTGCTCCGGGGATGCCGCTGCCAGCAGACGGTACCAGGACGGCGTTCCTTTCCTCTGTGAGAGTCAGACGACACTCCAGCAGCTGGGACTCCCTCTCAACGTCATCCTCCGACTTATCTGCAGAACGTGCACAAGGCGATCACTGCCAGTTAGTTATGACAGAGGAATCAGCAAAAGCAGTACTTGTGCTGCAAAAGGATCAATTGGCAAATACATTCTGACAAAGGAATGTGAGAAGGTAAAATTAAGATTTGTTACTGTGCAGAGGGAGGAAATGACATGTTTGATACAATGTAATAATTTTTGTTTCCATATCATTTTATGTTCAGGCTGAATGTGATTCACAGCTTCACCTGGTTTGGAAACTATCTTCTGCAGTTGCTGGTCCAAATACTCCTGCCTCTGGGTGAGAGTGAACAGCCACTGTTCCCTCATTCTCTCCAGGTCCACCTCCTACGCACACACGCACGCGCACGCACGCACGGAGGCAGAGATACAAATTCACATCAGCTGTACAGAACCAGAAGTTTTGATTTCACTGTTCACACAATAAAAACACATTATGTCGTGTTACAGGGCATCTACTTACTTGATAGCTGTCCATGTCTTCATCCCCACCCTGAAATGTAAATAGACAAACTGTTCACGAGCCACTGTCACAAAACTTTGTTTTATAATGTAGAGACAGGGGGTGTGAAAACCAGAATATGTAATTTAGTAAAATAAAAATCCTCATCTGACAAATATCTTGCGAATATCAACATAACAGATTTTTCCCCTTCCTCACCAATTGTGACTCGCTACCTCTGGAGAGGCGCGTCTGTCGGACCTTGACGTCCCCAATGGACACGGAGAGGATGGAGGCGGTGATCAGGGGCATGGTGCCAGAGTCGGGCAACGACCTTACCTCCACCTGGACCCGACGGGACTGACCCTGGAGGAACAGATTCACACTTACATTGACTCTAATGCTCAGTTTATATTCATTCTCCTGCTCATATCGTCAGTGTGATTACAATAATAATAGGAAGTAACGGCCAATGAAAGTTCCTATTCAAAAGAATAAAACACAATTACAAATAGTATTTGTAGTAACAGTAGTAAAAATTGTACTGGATACCTGTCGAAGCTGGAAGATTCCTCCGGTGCGTATGTCTTTGGCAGGAAGAACCTCCACGGTGGTGAACTGTCCCGCCTCATTCAGCTCCATCAGCTGCACCCACAGCTCCAGGTGACGGGTCACCTCGCTCCACCTGCAGGCACGGTGAGGAAACGCTACATGTGAATACCCTTCATCAATTATGTCACGACGCACATCGAGTTATTCGCTTTTTTCAAGCATTGAAGTTTTTGTGAAGAAGGCTCTGATGCTTAACCAATTACTGTTAACAATTAAGCCACACCGTGGTGGGCAATAATATGCGACTACACTCATCTAAAGTATAGATAACCTGGAGTTTGAGTCCAGCCCGGGAACTTTGCATCACACTGAAAAAAGAACTTTACCATTCATAAGTTTAAAAATTGAACCATAACAACTGTTGTCCAATTTCAAAATGATCTTTCTGTAGCACAACAGCAAAATGTCCACGTACTTTCTGCTTTCTACACAAAAAGCTGATTGATGCTACTGTCACATAACACCAAATAAAGGGAAAGCATTGAATTTGAAATCTTCCGAATAGATGTCCATCCGTCAACAGCACATTAGCTTTTTTTACATGGTAACAGACAAAAGAATAACCTATGCAATTGAGGACGTTATAGATATAATACTTTACAACTTGACAAAGGATAAATGTTTAAGAAAACGAGTGATGATTTTGAGATTGTTTAAAAAACGGATTAGAGTACAGTATACTGTAAAATAAAGAAGCAGTTTCTTTTAGGTTAAACAATACTTACATTCCAGGCTACATGCTAGAATATCAGCACTGAATATCAAGAATATATTAAAAAACAGCTATTGCCACACGTTTCTTCTTCCTCTCTTATATAGGTATAGTTACTGGACACGTATTACTGGACCAATAAGTGTGTGTACAGTACCTGTTGCTTTTGGATGAATTTCAATGTGTGTTTGCGATATGTTTACCTCTCTCTGAGGGATCTGGTCTTGGCTTGAATCACGCCGAGGTCCCACAGCGCCAGGTTTCTGCGGTGGTTGGCCTGTTTGTGGCCGTATACTTCGATGGCCACAGCCCCCTCCGCCAAAAACTCCACAAAGTCCTCTGACACTGACACAGACAATTCCTGCAGAGATACAAAAATAAGACAGGAATTCACTTTCCGTCACTCACTCTGCGCTGCCGTTTTTATCATCGCCTTTTATTGCCGGTAACCAGGAGGATTGTTTTACCTTGGCACTGTCGAAGACTACGGTGCACTGAGGGTCTCTGCAGGCGGATGATGAGCTGGACGGCGCCACCTCTGGGGCGATGAACACGGGGTCCCCCTCCCCCCAAAAGTGGTACTGGCAGAAGACAAAGTTGGAGAGAAGGCGAGGAAGACCGGTGGCCTGGAGGATTTTCACCTGAGAGAGTGAGAAGAGGAGGAAATGCTCTTGATTACAAAGAAATAGACAAATACCAAGGTTTCTTCATAGTGTTTTCAGATGGTTTGAATCTCAGAGGTTTTTTTTGACAGGCTGCAAAGCAGATCCTCATCTGTTTATTGATTTTACAGTTTTAAGTGTAGTGATTCTGTTAAACGTTTTGTTTGGCTTTCTCGAGTCATAATTTCTTATAAGTGCCTTCGGTCAATATGTAAGAATTCATAGCAATATTTAATTTCACCCTAAGAAAACAGAAGCAATAGATAACCATGGTATAAGGTTGACTCAGAGTTAATTAAACTTACATTTCACAGGACAGTGAGCTGGAGACAGTCGAGATAGAGAGCAAATACAACAATCGGCCTGCCTGCGAGATGCATTATTACTCTGAGGCTATGTTCCCACTGGCAAAACCTTAAACGGAAGTTACACTCACTTATACTGAACAGCTACTGAATGTAAACTTAAGATTAATATGTCAGAGAGAAGGAATATAGCACTATGATGGATTCGACTCGTTGATATCTAAATTACATGATAATCTGAGCTGTTTGTGAAGCCGCATGTTCTCACCACACAGTTCAGTTTACGTTCCAGTGGATCGCCATCTGTGCTGTACATCTCCTGAGAGTCAGTTTCTCCTGGACCCTCCTCCTCAGAGCCTTCTGTGCCGCGCCACAACTCCACGTGCAGCCGGCCTGCCACCTGACACACACACAAACATAAACAAACATACACGCACACACACACACTGTAAACAACACACAGCTGGAGTCTCATTTCTATTAGTCCCTTTGGGCCACAAAAGAGATGGCTAAATGAATGATATTCACAAAATTGTTGATTACCTCTGACTTGATTGGTTCACTTGAATAATCTGTCCTCACAGAAAAAACTTTCCAGTTTTGAACATCTGATCTTTTCAGACATTTCAAGTACCGTGCATTAGCTGGTTACAGCTTTAAAAAATATATATATATATTTGCTTGTGTTTCTCCCCTTTGGTAACTACTTGGGGCTCTTTGGGTATTTGTCATAACTTTTTCACATATTGCAATCTTACACCTACATTAAAAGATGTTTGGGACATTTCCAGCTCTGTCCAGTCCTTTACTTAAAAAATATTTTAAAAAAACTTGCATTAACTAATTTTTGTTACACTGGATGCAGCAGAAACAACATGTAAGCACAACATTTTAAAAGATGGGGGCATATTATCATCCTTCCTTCTGGAGTCATGTTCCTGATCACCTTATAAATTGAAGCACAATACTCCCTCTCTTTTTAACTCAGTTTTAAACATTTGATGCTCCACTACATCGGCCAATTGTTAACTTTTGGGACGAGGCAGTTGGTTCACAAAACAGTTTGGTTGAACATAAAGTTGATGAGAGCAACGAGCTTCGGAGGAAACCAAAACAATGAGCTCAAAGACACTAAATAACTCCATAGATCTGAGGGGAACAGCACAGATGGGTGATCGTTCTCAGTTTTGAATTGGTAAGTATATCACCAAAACGATTGCTAGATAGGTCAACAAAAATAAATTGCTATCTGTTGGCCGACGTGATTCAAAATATAATGTCTATTTAAGGAAACAAACGTACTGTAACAGCTCACAGGGGGTCCTGCATTACAGTGGTCTTAATTACACCATGTTTAACAGCAGCCTACTCATTGTACACAGTGGGCTCCTACCTCTCCCTTCTGGTTGATGATGGGCACTGCATACTGCAGCTTGACGTCGTAGAACAGGCAGGCCAGGAAAACATTGGCCACGCCGATCAGACTGTGGTTCTCCTGCTCATCGAAGAACGGGTCGGCACGTTTGAAATAGGACCGCATCACCTGCATTGGGGTAAAAGAAGAGAGGTAACAATGGGATGAGACTGGTGAAAGATCCTCTTATCGGACTACAGGGTCATCTGGAAGTCCTCAGTATGGATCTGGAGCTGAAAATCCATCTCGACGTTTTGATATCTATATAACTTATATCTACGTTCTGAAAAAAATCTGGATTGAGTCTGTGTTACCTGCATTTGCTTTGCTTTTCTCTGCCCGTTTTGCATCCCTGCTATTTAGCATGCAATCACTCAGGGATGCAAAATGGTGTTAATGGAAGCCAGCAGATAAATTCTGACAGATATTGACTGACATCTGAAAACTGACACAGATGAACACTTCTGTATACCTACAGAGGTGAAAACAGTCCCCACAATCTATCTCTTAACGGTGTCAAGCAGGTTCTCATCACTCACAGCGTTGTCCTCATCAAAGTCCTTCCACTCCTGGTAGAGCTCCCTCATGTCCACCAGCCTGTTCTCCATCTTCTCCAGAGCCCAGATCTGCTTCCCTTTGCCTTTCCGTCGGACCTGGATGGCCGGCTCACTCAGCACCACGTTGCGCTGTGAGGCGAGAGAGGGAGGGGGGAAACTCGAACACGTCATCACCAACGTTTGTTTCAGAAAAGATTCTTTTAAACTCAGACACACTCATATATGCGCACTCTACCTTCCTGTTGGCGTCCAGGTTAGAGGCAGGTATCTGAAGAGTGACCAGGTACTCCGTCCTCTTGTTGAGCTCCTCTGCGATGAAGCTGGCCTCCTGAGCCAGCAAGTTGGCCCGAACTATCTGCTCCCTCAGGCGCCGCAGGCTGCGAGTCATCATTGCCTCTCTGCACCACGAACAGACACAACCATGCAGGTTTTTACAAATTATCTGGATTCAAAGACTTGACTGCTCGACAGGAATCAGTAAAGGCACCCCATTGTGCAGTCTCACCTGTCCTCACTCCACCGCCGCATGCGTTTGTGGGAGCTTGGTGACGTTACAGCAGCAGCAGCAGTAGCAGCAGCACTGACTGGGAGCCCTGATGCGTCCAGTCTCTGGCGGAGCTGCTGCAGCTCCTGCTCATACATCTGCCTCTGCCGCTCCAGGGCGCAGCGCTTCTCCTCCTCATGCTGCCGCTCCAGGGTCTGCAGCACTGACTGTAAGGGGTCTGCGGAAGACAAGGAGGAGCCGCCGCCAGATGATGGATGGATGGACGGAGAGAGGGAGAGGAGGGATAACAGTAAAGGTGGGTGTGATTAAGTTTTTGTTCTTATCAAATAAAAATTGGTGTCTATGGTTTAACAGCTAGCAGAGTGTTTTCTTTAATGTCCCCTGGGGGTTTGCTGGTACCACTCATGTGTTTAACAGCTTCACTGAGAAGGCTGAGAGCACTGAACATCCAGAAAGTCTGTAATTGCTCAGTTATCCATAAATAAGCTGAAGCTGCTTCACAGGAGTGCAGCCACCAAAGTCCAATGTTTACCTCACAATCTGAAATTTGGCACATCTGGCACTGTCCTTTGTTAGAGCACAACATTCTCTACTCAAACCAGAACATTATGGAAGACACAAAGGATAGCAGGCTAAATACTGAGCCTGTGGACCCCAATGGGACACATTTTTGATTGTCAAAATATTGGGAATACACTACATAAACTGTTTGGAGTAACTTAATCGAGATTCTGCGCTTTTGATTAAGCCATAAAAGAACTTGGCCTGTAAAGTATAAAACTATTTTCTATTATTAATTAATGTCAAAAGATACATACCATCTTATACCTTTGTGCCATAAAGAGCTCCAGTGTTCAAATGACAGGCCCTGTTGTTCATTGTCATTTCAACATACAAGGTCCCTCATCAAGTCAAAAAAATGTAATTTGTTAATTTGTTTAAAAAAAAAACCTGCAAAACTAATGTTGTTTTTTGTCTTTTCCTCAAACTCGCAGATATTAGTTATCATTGAATAATTAATGAGCATGCTGACAGAACTTGTGCTGTCCATGACCACTGTCGGTGATAAGTCCCACAGACAGACATGACGTACAGGAGGACAGAAAAAATATGAGGTGGACACACACACACCATTTACAGATTTCCACCCCCATCTCAACTATTTTTAGAACATGCAAACCAAATCTTAACATTTAGAGCATTTATAATTCATGCCATATTATTGCTTGGACTATGAAAAGAGTTTAAAAATAGAACAAATTATTAGCTTACAGGCGTATAGACAGAAAATCCGACCAAAAGAAATACATTTTTATAGCTTACAACAGCCAGTTTTTTCTCTTCATCTCCATGAAGAGAAAACCTTTTATATTAAGACATGAACATAATAATGTACTGTCACTTTATTAACCACGACTTGAAAAATGTGCCATCAGGAAGCTCCTTGGTTAAGGTTGCATTTTATTTACTGTAACATAATAAAAAAAGGAGCTAAATTTATCCTGTGTCGGCCTTGTTCACTGCCCAGTCTTACTCACCGTTGCTGCCCATGCCTTTCATCATGACCTCGGTCTGGGCCAACTCGTAACTGAAGCTCAGCTCGCTTGACATGTCGCTTGACGCGTCAACTTCCAACTCCAGCTGGTCAGTGCTCCAACATGTCTTCATCGCAGCTCCGCTCTCCTCTTCCTCGCCCCCTGCATGGACCATATGCCTGGGCAAGTTGATCCTGTGTGTGTGTGTGTGGGTTTGTGTTTGTGCGTGAGTAGAGGTGATTGCATATCGGTGCATGTGAGGAAGAACCATACGGTAAAAAAACAGGAAGAAACACAATGAAGAGTTTGTCACCCACATGGAAATAAAGGCCTTCGAGGCATGTTGGTGTGAGAAACCAAACACTACGCAGATTCAGACTCAACGCTCTGCAGCTGAAACACACCTGAAGAAGTGGTTGTTACCCCACAGAATTCTGTCACCGTGATGCAGGGGGGCTGGACTGGTGACCGCAGCACCGTTCACACACGTTCTACAGAGGGGAAACAACAAGCATTACACAACATGAGACACACAACTAAATATACCATACACACACTGAACATGCTGAAAGTATAATTAACAAATCAAAAAAAACGATTTGTGTGTGTTAAAGCACGTCGCCAATTTATTTCTTTTGCAATTTCCAAAATTAAATATGTAAATACACACATTATTTTGCCATCCTGTCTGAACTGAGCATCACAAAGGGTAGGAACAGTTTTTTTTGCTGTAACGACTGAAATCTGAATCTTATTTGTGGTGCTCAGTTAAAGTGTTCCCACTGAAAACTTGCCCTAGTCTTTTTTACCTTAATCAGATATTAATGCTGTATAAAAAGAATTCTGACCATTTCAGACTATAATTTGATGAGGAAAAGCTTGTGTTTAAAACAACATTTAACATTTGAGATATAGGCTTCTTTCAATGGTGTTACTCCTCAAAGTAAATATCCTTTGTGTCTGTACCAAAACTCATATCTCATCAGCAATATAAAATAAATTGAATCAATCTATCTCAGCTAAGGATTTTTTAAAAGCACCATGTCTCTCTTGCGTGAGAGAAAAGGTTCTTGACAGATACATGACATAAATGACGTGAAGCATGCTTTGGTCACTATGCGCGACTGCTTTCATATCATACGCAGTCATTTCTGATCCATTGTCAATATCACAGTTAATCAATTTACTTCATGTGACCACGAAGCAAAGTTTATTTTCCTCGTCTCGACTACGTACCGAGCGTTGCGGTGGGGAGTGAGCACCACACTGTGGTTTTCGTGGATGTCGATGACGCAGTGCTCAGTTTGGATGGCCATGCCGCACAGCTGGATGTCCTGCGAGTTGGCTGAGCCCACACGCGTGTGCTCCTGAACATGAGACATGGAGAGGACTGTCGCACCACCAGTGTTTTTCAACACAAAGAATGTGTGTGTGTGTGTGTGTCTGTGTGTGTGTCCAGTACCTTCAGGTAGTACACCAGCAGCTCATTGAGGGCAGGGTCGGCGTTGAGGTTGACAAGGAAACACTTGTCATCCACCACTCTGATTCCGGAAGACTGCAGGGAAATTCCCAGGCTCTCCAGCTGCCTCTGACGCTCCTGAAGACAACACATAATCAATATTTCATACATGAACTGATTAGTTCATTAAGTAATTATTCTAATCTGGTGACTGTTTTAAAACAAAAAGAATTTCGATGAACAATGAGAGAGAGCAAGAGAGAGGTGTGTGTGTGTGTGTGTGTGTGTGTGTGTGTGTGTGTGCATTTTACCTGTGCAACAGCCTCAGTCTTCCTGAGTTTGTCCTCCCAGGTCACGGTCATTTCGTGGATCAGTTTCTCAGATTCCTCCAGACGTTCCTTCAGCTCTGGTGCCTTCAAAGACTGAGGGCAGAAGCTGTGTTATACTCCACTCATAAAAAAATGTTCACAGTATTCAATAATCACTGAACCGAGTTGAAGCGATCAAACCTCCGCCTCGGTGAGCTGCTCCCTCAGCTTCACAACTTCCTCTCGCAGCTCTCGGATGATCCTGGCGTTGGGGTCTTCGTTGACCACGGCGTGGTTGATGATGCTCTTGGCCCTGTCGGCGTAACGCAGGGTGGACAGCGTCTCGTCGTAATTGTCTGCAGCTGGGCTGATGGTGGCAACCATGGCTGTGCGGCTGTTCCCTCCCAGGCTGTCCTGCAGGCACAAAACACAGATTCAACCTCAGGAACGAGCCCCCAAAAAACTCTGAACGAACAAATGTCATACATGAAGGCGTTTGGTTTATGAAGCACAGTGAGAAAGCAACATATAAATACTTTTATCATGCTATTTGGAGCCAAATTTAAAGACAAAAATGTGCATTTTTCCAACTGAGCAGAGCTAATGAAAATAACCAGCAGAGCATTAAGACATAAAAGGGAAAATACAATTACTTTGGTGAAATCTGAACCAACAGTGCGGGTCATTTTCTCTGTGTACCTTGAGCAGCCAGGTGAGCACAGAGTCTCTGTATGGAACAAACTTGCTCTTGTTCTTCCCTGCACCCTGGTCAGCCAGGGCTGAGATAACCAGACCGAGAGTACTGAGCGACCTGGAGGAAAGAACAGGGAGAAGGGAGGACGGGGAAAGGATTATGGGGACAGAACGTAACAGAGATGAACAAATCCCCAAAAAAAGTGCAGAGACCACAAGTCATCAAGGTAATATTGGCCTTTATGTTGTGACAGTCATCAGTGAGAAGGGCAGTCTCCTGCCAGGCTAGTGAGATCAGCAAGGTTCCAAAAAGACCTGAACCAATGACCACTGCTTCGAAATCAAAGGTGAATAAAGACAAAACAAACAGAATCCCAGCCTTTCATACAATATGGAAGAATAGTCCTACGCAACTAAGTTTAGATCCAGACAGTAAAGACCGGGAACACTGATTCACTTTTCACTTCCGTGGAGTGTGTCTATTTTCCGTTGTCTTACTTATTGATGTTGCTGCCTTCTTTCAGCCGCTCCCCTGCTGCTCCAGTCTTCGCCGCCCGCTCGCTGCCCGCCAGGTCAACCAGACTCAGCTTGCTCACTTTCTCGCCACTCGTCTGAAGCAAACACACAGATGCACACATTTTTCTCACATTCAGATTAACTTCTTACGTCCCTCGGTCCATTTTATCCAGTCGAGGTCCAGCTGCAATTGTGATTATTCATAGATGAGCAATTCCGTCTTTGCATTAATGGAGCGGTGCTGAGGAAGTGCAGACCTTATGACAAAATGCTACCGATCACGATATCAAGGGTACAACTCTATAAAACTATATGACTATAATCCACAACAAGATAATATCCAGTTGAACAAAGACAGCAACATTTTTATGACAATATAGCTATCCATCAAACAAACAACTGTTTCCCAGCTTCTCAGATGTGAACATTTGCTGCTTTTCTCTCTGTTAAATCAGTGGAATTTAAATATCTGTGGGATTTGGATTGTCAACGAAACAAGCAATCTGATGCTCTGAAACACTGGGATGGAAACCTTATCATCATTTTCAATCAAATGAATGGTTGACAGAGGGCATTTTGTGTCAACCCTAAATCTTTAGTAATCTAATCTAAGCATTGCTGTAAATAATAACTTAAAAAAAAAAAAGGTTTTCGTCCTCTGTCATTCTGACGGCCTGGTGATGGATTAATTTATAGCTCTGTTATGACCGTGCTGGTTTCAGGTCTCCTATTATCGTCCATTTTTCATCCAGTTGTGCTTCTTGATCTCACGATATGCATATATAATATTCTGCCACCAAGATTTTGTTTCCACAATGACGAGCCATTGTTTTGGTTTTTTTTGTCAGCATCAGAGTTTGTCAGTTATTTTCTGCCACTTCCTTGTAACAGCTTTTTAACTTGCTACCAATTGTATTTAAAACAATTGTCTGCTGCTTCGTCATTCACTTATACAATTATAGATACAGAACTATATAAGCTTTAGGGACCATATATGCTATTACTTAATGTGTGAATTGGTCAGTGGGTGGTGTATCTTTCAAAAAAACATCTGAAAACAGTATTTTCTCTTTTGCTCTCATGCATATTTAAATTTTGTACCATTGGTGATGATATAATTCCAAACTTATTCTTATATCAGCAAAAACATTATTAGTAGAATGGTTGTGATGATCTCGTTTTGCATCAATAATTGATGATTATAGAGTATTGTGTGTATGAGCGTGTGTGTATGTGTGTGTCTTACCCCAGACTTCAGGTCCATGAGTGTGTGTGTGAGGATAATGTTGAACACAGCGTGTGACCTGCTGCTCTCTTCGTTCATGTTCGTGGCTGCCACCGTCCGAGATTTATTCCCCTCCGACATGAGGGACTCGATGTCCTGTCAGAGACGGAGACAGCACAAGCAAAACACGTGTAGCTCATATCCATCATTGTGAAATAACTTTTTTCTCCGCTGGCAACCCAATGTAATGAAAGCCAAATAAAACAGAGAAGGAATTAGATATAGCTCATAAATAGTTTTTTCCCAGAAAACCCCACAGTACCTTGTAGCAGGCCACAGCCAGGCGGGACAGGCCGTCGACATAAGGCCCAAAAACGTTGTGCTCTCTCACTCTGAGCGCTTGTCGATTTCTACATGAGAGGACGACAAAAGACATTCAATTCCAAAAATTAAACTCTGTTCCTCCACTCCCTGAATAAGCAAAGCAAACAATACAGCAAGTTGGTTTTTTTCTTCCCCCCTACACATAAAAAAGTTCCTCACCCTTTGGGGTCGAGCAGGTCTCTGACCTTCTCATTGTAAATCTCCATGTAGGAGACCTCCACGGTGAAGCTTTCTCCCTCGCAGGCCTCCTGCACAGTCCTGCCGAACAGGGAGCTGCAGAGCCGAGGGATCAGACCCGGCTGCTCCGACGAGCCCATCATGGTGTACGACTTCCCGGAGCCTGGACACACACAGTCACTACATATAACTCAAAAAAGAGGGAAATAAAATAAACCGAGCAAACACAAACACACACACACGGACACACACACACACGGACACACACACACACACACACACACACACACATATATATGACTCTACATAAACAGATGCAACACAACACTTCTTAAGCTTTCATGCAAATTTGGTGATAACACCGTCTAGGAGTCAAAGATTCAGACGTGGTGTAAAATGAATAAAAAGCTAATTAAGTGGCTTGTTGAGACACATTTTGTCTGGAAATGGAAAAGGGAAAGTGTGAGAAGGCAAGTCTCTTCCAAGTGAACGGCAGTGTGGTTGATTACAGCGCAACATTCAAAACAATTATGCATTATCGCGATAATTATTGCTATTGCTTTCTTGCACAGTCATACAGTAACTCAGAATGTTACTTATAAACTGCCGGCATGAATATCACCCTTACTGACAACTTGATATTCTGTATGTTGAACAGTTACAGTCTCACTATCATAGGTCTCATTAACATTATCAACGGTCCACAGGTTGGATGTTTTTAGGTTTTAATGTAACAGTACCTGTCTGTCCATAAGCGAAGATGCAGGCGTTGTAGCCCATGAAGGCGTTGTCCAGCAGGCTCTCCCCAAGGCACTGGAACACTACATCCTGACCTGCACAGAGAGCAGACAGCAAACACTTTGATATCTCCAAGGACACACTATGACAGGCTGGAATCATAAACTATAAGCAGAATGCATGAGAGTGCTAAAGAGAATAAGAAAAAAAGCCACTTTCCTGAGGTTCTTCAAAGATAAGTACGTGGCGTACTGGTCTCTCACTTTCTATACCTGACTCAAAGCTCAGAAAACACATGGTGGGAATTTTATTCACATTCAATACCTCGGACGCTGGCTGCTGACATATTAATACCACTCACATTGATAAGAAACCCCCTGGTAATTGTTTTGTTCTACCCAAATCACAGTATACAAGCCCGGAGAAATAATCCAAGGGTAAACATGTAACTCTTCATCCCGCCCTCTTCGACTCCATATATAGCTCTAGAATATCAGGAAACATTCTGTCAGGAGATAAGTTGGTGAAATGACTCACCCAAGTGTAGTTACACACGAGCTAAAAACAGAGGGCACCATATTGGGCGGCAGAAACACAGATTCAATGTGAAAATGTACCAACCTTCAAACTTGTCTTTTTGAGATTCATCCATGGACCAGAAACAGTAATCATATGCAAAAGCCTGACGGGGGGGAAAAAACAAAATCACCATCATTAGGCAGAAAGAGCATTAAATCATCACAAAACTTAATAAAGTTTAATATGAAACTTACCTTTGGCTGATTCCTGAGGACAGAAAAGAAAAAAAGGAAAATGTTAAAAGTTAATAATTGGTGTTAAAATTAACATGAACTCAGATATTGATTTTCCTGCAACTCTATCACAGACGTGCTGGATTCACACACCAGAGGGAAACATGGCGAGGGACCTTGTCGAGACAAGAACATGTGAAAATATTTATCGCGTGGCAACAGCAGCAACACCAACAACAACACCGACACCGTGGTCCGGCTGAGAAGAAGCACTCTTGTAAGATTCTGAACAAAGAAAGGGACATTTCGCTGAATATCACAAATGATCATAGAGTCCTGATTCAGCAAAAGATTCACTTTCCCTCAGGTCCACGCAGTCGCAGCTGGAAGCTGTGCAGGTAGGCAGGAGTCGCTGACGGGAGGGTGGGAGAGCGTTTCACTTCATTGTTCTTCACACCAACAATTTCCCAGCCGGTCTGGGGAGCCTTGAATTACCGACCTTTTAGTCAGGAGAGTAAAGCGGGGTCAGAAGCTAATTTTAACGGGTTACACAGCTCAAAAGTACTGTGGGGCAGAAAGATTATAATTATTTTCTCAATTCATTAGTGTGATTAACAGTTTAGGAAATTGTAAAATGTCTGTAAAAATTTCCTAGAGTCCAATGCCTTGTCAGGTCCGACCAAAACCTGACAAACCGAAAGAAATGTATTCTCACCTCTCAGATTTTTTTTGTGCTTAAAAAGAACACAAAAAACTTGTTATTGTTCTGCCTTTAGGCCTCCTCTTGAAATTAATCAAATGAAGAAAAAAAAACAGAGAGGAGAAAAACTGGTTAAACTGTTTGTCACTGCATCTGTAGCACGGCATCAGTGCTGTGAGCCGGCCTTCCCTTCTCAGGGATCATGGTTTTATAAAAGCACTGGCCATGGTGTGTGCACCGGTCTTTCCCTGGCAGTTCAGAATGGCGCACCAGACGAAGGAACAGCAACGCTAGCAAAAAGAGTCTGACGTAACTGCAGGTCAAAGTCTGCAGAGAGAGTTTCGAGGATAAGGAATCAAAGGTGTTTTAATTGTAGTGAGGCCTGAAAATCTGCCGAGTGACTAATCCTCTTTGGTTCGTTGCGAATCGAGAAGGGAGAGTGACCTTCAGCAGCGCTAAGAACCTCACGTGAGCCGGTGTCACAGGCCGGGCCTATATCGCTGCATTCTTACCAGGGCACTTGAAAATCACACTATGTTCTGGGTTCACCCCGGAGCAGACAACAATAATATACCAGGCATCAGTCAGCAAACAGATCCCCGCATTCCAGCAAGCTAACGTCAAATCTAATTATCAAACATGTTCGATGCTCGTTGCAGCTCCGTGGTGCTGTCCATCACATTCGTATTGGAGCAAGAGTCGAATCCAGTTTAACACGAGGGTTAAAATTCTGTTTAACACATGAAATGTTGCATTGTGTGTTATATCCACACATTAGACATTAAAGCTATATGTAAATTTTACTGAGCAAAAGTCACATGTGTTGATGAATCATGTCGGGCTCCGTGTCCAGGCGATTAAGGGGTTTTCATGCAGAGAAAAAACAAAGCCAATCAATCTCTTATTTTGTTTTTTAAGATTATATTTTGGGTGTTTTTCCGCCTTTAATTTCACAGGACAGCCAGGTGAGAAAGGGGAAGACATGCAGGAAATCATCACAGCTCGGATTCAAACCCTGGACCTCTGCGTCGAGGCATAAACCTCAAGGTATACGTGTCCCTGCTCTATCCACGGAGCCACCCCGGCCCCACCAATCGACCTCCTGACTGGAGCTCTGACTGCGTAATCCCAAATCAACTGTGTATATGCTCATGACCCCCAGTTATCTGAAGCGGAACCATTGGCGCTGTAACAAATAAACCAAACTCCGTTTAGAATTCTTGACGTTTCCTCACTGAATGTCAGAGATAAACGCTGTTTTTTAATGACTTCTAGGGTCAGGCACTTGGTGTGAGGAGTGGGAACGAAAGAAGCGTCATTCTCAATATTTCAAGTCAGTGTTCCAACAAAATAAACTTTAATAATGTAAACAAATTGTGTATACTAAATACACCACAGACCAAATCAGAACTATTCAAATTGTGTTGGTAAAAGTCTGAATGTGTTATATTTGTGAGAAGAGTTTAAAGTAGCTAGCGTTGTGTATTACACAACCCAGCCCCTCTCTTGGGTGGACTTTCTGACCACCCAAGAGGTCAGAAAGTCAGTTGCAGCAGATTGGAGTTGGCATTTTGTTGGTAACGGAATTCATTACATAGCAATAAATCAAAAGTTCAATATATATCAAATGTTGCTTATGTATTGTGCAAGCATGGTGAGGAGGTATAATACATAGTTGGTTTTACTGTTCTACCTCAGATTTGTAAAATGTTTTGCTGTCTAGCAATGTGTTTGTCATTCATCTGCCCATAAAGAAGAGTTGAAAACCACAACCTGCACTAAGGAGCAAAAATCAGTCTCTAAACGTAACAGAAATAATAATGTGACATTTTTATATATATATATGATAATATTTGTGGCCAATGTTCAGTGTACGACAGTGCCATAGAACAAGGGCCTCTAACCATCATGTAGCATTCAGAGGCTGCTCCCAAGGAAAGAGCTGAAAAGCAACTACAAAAAAACAGATCCAAATTATTGTTCAATGCTGAGAATATGAGTACACGCTGAGAATTTTGCAAAAGCATCAAAAACTGCACATCAAGCTATCTGCAATTTCAAACATGCTGCCACAAAATTATTTTTAAAAGGAAGAAATAATTACTTCAACAAAAACACTTAATCTTTTTGGCAAATCTTTTTTTGTGAGAGCGAGAGAGAGAGAGGCTGTGATACCATAGTTATGTTTGTTAGGGTGAAATAAGTGATCCTTAAACATACCCAGTCTCCAGGGAAGCCCCATTTGTACCATATTTGTACCACGCGCGCACGCACACACGCACGCACGCACGCTCGCTCGCACGCACACAGTCTACACACACACACACACAGTCTACACACACACACACACAGTCTACACACACACACACACACACACACACACACACACACACACACACACACACACACACACACACACACACACACACACACACACACACACACACACACACACACACACACACACACACACACACACACACACACACACACACACACACAGTCTTCACTCAGGCAGAAATATCAGTCATGGCCACTCACACATGAGGGGGCAGCTCTGAAACAAGGCCTCCCTATGTGAGACTTGGCCGGTGCATGAAAGAGCAACATTAAGTCCTGTCCTCTCCTTGACTGGCAAGGACATTCCTGAGATAACTGGCAGAGTCTCGCAGCTCCAAGGAGTCGACAAAGAGAGGGGAGGAGGACGGTAGGTCAGAAAGTCTGTGACCAACAGCACACGGACAATTCCCAGAATCGAGCAGTTTGATAACGCACATCCCTCTTGGGTGATACAGATACTGCACATACCAGTTCTCAAAGTCAGGATATGAAACAGACAATCATTTACAATGCCACAATTAGGGATCGACCGAAACAGATTTTTTTGGGCCGATGCCGATACAGATTTTTTTTTCATCAGCCTTTGCCGATGACCTATACGGACTACGGACAATCAGATTTTAAAAAACAACAACTTCTCAAAGTGGGGTTCTTATCAGAGCCAAGACCAGATAAGAAAGGGACACAATTTCACTTTCATTATGCTGATTAACATTCCTGCCCTCCACGGTATGTTCCCAGCATGAGCAGTGAAAATTGGGATTAATGGAAATACGGCTTTAACAAGCTTGAATTACAGGTTTGCCAACAATTGTTGAACCCTGAGTTATGAAAACAGAAACAAGGCTCAGTTAATCTCTACCACAGGATCTGATAGCCCCCCCCCCCGTGTTTCTGTTTGCAGGTACCAAAGGGTGCTGGAATATATCAACAACCCCCCGAGGGCTCAGTCCTGAACCTCAGTTAAACCTGTTGGGGAGTGAGCCGACTTAAAGGGGCAGTAAGCAATTTTGGTGAAAACTTGTTTCTCCCTTTGTTGTTGTTGTGATTTTACGGCTGTGGTCGGGCGACCTTGGGTAAAGAAGACCGACGCGCTAGCCACTAACTACCAAAACCGCGGAGTTGCAGCGCCACCCGCTAGCACGTGTCTGAAGGTGTCGACGAGTGTGTGGTGTGGTCTGCGCCATTTTTTTGTTTTCAACTTACAGAGCCTGGGCTGAACCGAAAACCATTTTTTTTCGGCGCACACACAACAGCGACAGTTCACGGACGGTGAGGAAATATTCGCTTATTCTTCTCCCTTTGAGCGAAAATCTGTGTCGCACTGGTTTGTCAGTGACTCCTCCAGCAAGCAAAGCACAGATGCTCATAAGTGCATCATTCGATAGAAAAACTTCCAATTAAAATATCAGGTAAAATATTTG
Source organism: Scophthalmus maximus (assembly GCF_022379125.1). NCBI lineage: Eukaryota > Metazoa > Chordata > Actinopteri > Pleuronectiformes > Scophthalmidae > Scophthalmus > Scophthalmus maximus. Next base: position 4,707,780 of record NC_061532.1, read on the forward strand.
TTAAATAGTTGCCCAAAATCAGTTAACTTCTGCTGTTCTACTGTAGGTTCAGAGAAGTGCTCGTCTGTGTTGCACTGATCCTGTCAAACCTGTTCATTGTTAACCCGATTAAGGACAAACATACCACTGCTGAAGCGTGTCAGGGCAGAAGAGACACACTCATAGACACATTCACGCATTAAAAAAAAAATAATGCACAGGATAACTATGAAACATGAGCCCATCTCTGTCCACAAACACACCGATTCATACTCTCAGGTGTGCAGGGGGTGGCCAAAAGACATATTTACTGAACAAGGTAACCTTAGAAAGCCTCCAGGGAGCGTGTACCTGCACCACTCTGACTCACTGCCTGATGAAGGATAAAGCAGGAGGAGGAGGTCTGGGCTGCTTTGTCAACAGAAAACATATAAAGGAGCCATGCAACACAGCCAATGCACATTTTGTATCCACAACATTTATCACTCTGTCGCAATGTTTGATTCACTGCACCAACCCGGTAACGTAACATTAAACCAAAAGTCAAAAGTATTTCCATTCTGACTCAGTGCGTGTGCTTGTAACTTAAATCCAAATCCCGAATTTGACTCCGGATACTGTCCTCCTCTGCTTTGTTCTTATTCCTTTTAAACTGTGGCTCGACTGCCTGAGCAGGACCGAGCTGGAAAAGACACGCCCTTTGTAAAGACAAGGAATGATGCAGGGAAGGAGTAATAGGAGGATGGGTGGGGTTAGGGTTTATATCTGAGCTTCTTCCAAGCAACTATGGTGCAAGTCTGTGCAAACTCCTCTGCCAGTAGTTTTGAGGGAAATAAATCATTGGATCTCCTCCTGTGCTTAAATACTGCATAAATATATATATATATATATATATATATAGTAGGAAGCTGGATTTGCCCAGTGGAATTACCAATTTGTAATTGTGGACAAAACGGAAGAAATTTTTCATTAAAATATAAAAACTAGTGTTTGTCAAATTCTTTAAGGCAGGATGACGGTGGAAGATTATTACTTTATTCTTGCATATCATTATTCTTCAATTTGGTCAATTTGCATCAGTCATTGTTTTACAAATTAACCAACAAGTTCTGATCCAAGTTGCGAGTGAAGACCACTAAGTCTCAAGCCAAGACCAACAACTCCACAGACAAGTCCCAAATCAAGTCTCAAGTCTTAACTTTATCTTTTGTTTCCTAACAAGTCATCATGTTCCCCTCACCAGAAGTGATGTAATTCCAATGTTGTAACATCACTAGTTGCTGGTGTTAAAGTTTTTTATTCTGTCAAACTGGATCTATAGTCATCAGATTTGAGTTCAACTCGAGCGACAGTCATGTTACTCAGGTCCACACCTCTGCAGTAAAAAATGTTTCTTGACTAAGAGGAAAAGCCAAACATATAACATGGTAACCCAGAGTTATCCCACTGTGGATAACTCAGGACCAAAGACAGAAAAAAAAGAAGTCTCCACTTTAAAAAGCTGAATGGTTTTCCAATGCACCTGACGATACTGTAATAACGTTGCGTGAAACTCGGCGTCTTACCGAGGGTCTCCTTTGTTCATGTTGGTGATAGCTGGGTGCAGGACTGTCTGGTTCCCCTCCATCTCCACCACACATTTTGTTTTTAAGTCTTTTTCTGGATTGAAACAGAAAACAAGGAGAATTTTGTATATATTTTTAGTGATAAAACTAAAAGTAACGCTTCTTCCAGCAATCACAAATATAATGTTGACAGGTGAGCTGGGTGTAAAGATGTGAAATATGCAGTAAAAAAAACAAACACTTTTGCAAATAGAATGGTAGAATATTTTGGAAATACTTCTAATTGATGATGATTCATCCGGGACTCGCCTGCGCAAACATTACAGCCTGTCTACTACTTCTCCCTGAAGGAAAAGCAGGGTCACACCTTGTCTTCCTCATTCCTACCGACAGTGCACAGTGTTTTAAAGGCGAGGACAGCGCTGGGACCAATCTGGAGTGAGGGCCCATTTGACATGCATTTTTGTGATGTTGGGCTTTAATTTGAAAAGGCACATTTGCTGTTTATAAAAATAAAACAAAAAACAACTGGATAAGGAAACCCAATTGGAAAGGTGATATATGACATTAAAGGTTAGTGAAAGGATGTTGCACAGTCTTGTCAGCTGACGCCTCAGTCCTGCTCAGCTGTTCTCTCAGACTTATTTGGGCCAGTGACAGAGAATTAAACGTGTGTGTGTGTGTGTGTGTGTGTCCATTTTCTGTGAGGATGTGAAGTCAGTGTCGCTTAACAATTTTTCCACTTCCACAGCACTCCAGCCAAAAGCGTCCCATAAGAGGACCTTTTCAGAGCCTGATGGGGAGAACAAAAACACAGGAATTCAGCCTCTACTGTTTGTCCCGAACTAAAAATTAACTTCCGCCTCACACAAACCCCCTTAGGTGAGTGCAAACACCAGCACACATATGGAGCTGATAAAGAGGGAGAGCAAGGGGTGGTCGAACGTGTCTTTGGTTGACTCTTTGGTGGAACCAAAAAAAAAAAACACAGCAACACTGTAAGTTGCTACGTGGCCCAAGTCGAGAAATTGTCACGCACGAGGTTCCCCTGACGGGACACGCCCACTCACCTCTCCTGTTCATGGGCCGCACACGGACCGCGACCTTCACGTTGGAGTCACTGAGGCTGCTGATGTCGTCCATGGTGCCACGGGACCTGTGGCGAGGGAATGAATGAATGAGTGGACACACGTCGTGTGTGCGTAAAAAATGAAAACATTAACTTACAATACAACGCACATTATCTCCTTTACGTCCCTTTAATTCAGCCCCCCCGCGGCACCTTCATTACGTGAGACACACAACGTCCCTATAAATAACACGCAGGGAGCAACCGACCTCCTGCTCGACGGAGCGATACATATATTTTAACCCCAGCTTGTAAAAAGTAAAAATTTAAAAAAAAATTAAAAAGAGAGAGAGAGAGAGAGAGAAACGTCCGTGAAGAAAGTAAGAAATGACACCGTCTAAGAGCAGTGGGACTGACCGTGTGGGAGAGTGCGCAGTTGTTTGTCTCTCCCCGGCGCAGGCACCTTCCAGTACACACGGCGGCGGCAGCAGCAGCAGCAGCAGCTAGCCCCGCGACGCTAAAGAGAGCTGGGTGACAGGGACACACATTCAACAAATGACCGCAATTAAATGGAACCGACCCCGGTTTAGTTCAACTATGGAAACCGTGGCGTCTATCTGACACTGTGTATATACTTATAAATATATATAAATATTGTATATATAATGTGTGTGTGTGTGTAAAAAAACAAACCCTTACGACAGTCCTCGGCTCATTGCCTCGACTCGTCCACCTGTTGCATTTCCTGAAACTTCCCACAGAGACCAGTCAAGCCATGTCAACTCGCGAGCTAAAGGGATTTGCCCTGAGAATTAGCAGCTCCCAAGTTCCCCGGCTGCGCTCGGCTGTGCACACACACACACACACACAGTCACACACACACACACACACACACACAGTCACACACACACTGGTACAACTGGTTTCGCAGGCGATCTCAGCGCCGCGGTGTGAATCCACATGCGTTACAACTCTGTGATTTTTTTTTTTCCTCTCCCCCTTTTCGAGGAGGTTTGTTCAACACGTGTGAATAAATTGCAATATTGTCTGAATTAGAGCTGATTAAACCGAGGTCACTCTGGTGAAACTGTGACACAGGTTGTTTGTTTTAAAAAAAAAAATATTTTTTTTTTAGAAACTTTCAACAAGCGGCAGATCAAGACGGGGCAAAAAGGCACGTTTGCGACACTTTACGACAATTGTCGGCGCTTTTGCGGCAGAAGCCGTGTTTGGTCGCAACGTGGAGTTGTTTACTATGTTTTGACACCGCTCTCGGGTTTATTGAGTATAAGTGGAGCCTCTAACCAACAGCCACCCGTCTGCAATCGGAGCGTTTGTCGAAAGGACGAAATGGGGAAGCCAAAGAAAAAGAGTGAGTGCGCGACAAAGCGCTTGAAATGTGTGAAATGTCCTTCTAACCCTCTCCAGCCGGCTGTAGCTTGTTGCTAATGCTAACAGCAAGTTGACTGTGTTTTGGTCTTCAAGTTGTTCTGTTTTTGACCCCTTTCAGTAAGTTCCATGACTCACTCATGGCATGACAACACAGTACAGTTGTATTTCATTCTGTCTGAGCGTTATCTTTTGGAAAGTGGACTGTCGAACAACAACTCACTTAGCTATTCTGCTACTTACATACTCAGATTTGCTTTGATCGCAGTTACACCGAAGTCCTGGAAGTTGCGAGATACATTTGTTTGTGTCAAGTATTATAGATCTCACGTTATTGATTGATTATTGATGGTCTTTGCCAGGTGACCTCAGCCGAGCTGAGCTGATGATGATGACCATTGCCGACGTCATTAAGCAGCTTGTTGACGCCCACGAGGAGGGCAAAGACATCAACCTGAACAAGTAGGTCCTCTGTGGTTTTAGTGCAGTGTTTAAGAAATTCCAAATGGCTCCTCATGCAGTAAAGTCTTATTATTGACGTGTCACCATGTTGATTTTGTTGGGTATTTATTTTTGAGCATCTTTACACCGTTTTTGCTGGTATCTATTTATATCAATCATTTATTTTCTATTCAACTGCGATAACTTTTGCTGTATTCACATCCTTCCACCTGTTTGTTTGAGTAAAACATCAAGTTGTTTGAGGTCACCAATAAACTTATTTAATTTATATTAAAACATGTTTTTAAATGTTAAAAATGTATGCAGTTGAATCAGGGGAAGACGGAGACCGTAGATGTCTTAGGCAGAGGTATTTATAATAACAGCTCAATATATATATCAAGGAGATTTTGGTTCGTTACACGGATCAGGTGGTCAGTGTATGGCGTCCCAAGACAATCTGCATTACCCCGGTCTCTGTGGGTGTATTTAGCTCTCAGAGTAATGTCGTCATTGCACAAACAGAACAGCTATCTCCATAGTAACACTCTGCCTCTGTCTTAGTATGTTCTATATTTATTGTTATGTGTCTTACAAGGTGTAGCCTACATTCTTCGACTACGACACCCCGAAACAGCCTTCAGCTACCCATCGACTGTCTCGGCCTGCCACAGATAACATGACCTTGCATAGTGCATAAGAACACTCATCCTTGCAGTTTTTTGTGAGAGGAGAGAAGGAAAATTTCATCTACACTGGCCATTGCTAGATTGGTGTGAAGAGCGTGTCTTGTAATACATACTTAATGATCACTTTTTGGCTCGTCTTGTCTTTCCAAGTTTGCAGTGACTTCCTAGGTGCCCCCCTGCCACTGTGCACACTAGACCATGTTACTTTTCTCTTCTGCCAGCCATAATCGGTCTGATCTGTATTTTCAAACAGAGTGAAGACTAAGACTTCGGCTAAATACGGACTTGAAGCCCAGCCCAGATTGGTAGACATCATTGCGGCGGTTCCACCACAATACCGTCGCGCTCTGGTGCCCAAACTAAAGGCCAAACCTATTCGCACTGCCAGCGGGGTATGTAGCCCCCGTTCTCCTGACTCTCACTGTCATGCTGAGCTCTGTACGACCATGACCAGTTAAAACCAAATGTCAATTAGCTCAATAGTTTTGAAGTAACTTCAGTGTAATAGATTCAGTCACTTGAATAGAGAGTGAAACCTCCACACAAGACATATAGTGATGATTAATTTATCTGTAGTTAAACTCCACAGAAGACTTTGTAATATTTCTCAATCTTTTTGGAGCAGTTATGAATTGTAGCCCATGGCATATATGATCAGCAGACATAGAGTTTACCCAGTGATAGGCCTAAACTTTGAAACTGTGTTAACTGTGACTGTTCTCTTATCTGGGCTAATATATAGCATGTCAAAGGTTTAGTATCTTAGTGTTATGCATCTCTTTTACATAGTGTTAACGCTTTAGTATCTTTGTGTTATGCATCTCTTTTAAATAAAGACCTGATTCAGCGACAGATTATATTCAAAGTATATAGGTAGGGATGAATAAATGCCACAGATTTACCTATTTATCACTAAAGAATGGAAGACTAGTTAATATATATATTAATGCTTTTCTCTCTATCTCAGATCGCAGTTGTGGCTGTGATGTGCAAACCTCACCGCTGCCCACACATCAGCTTCACAGGCAACATCTGCGTGTACGTGTTTACATGTTGTTTTGGATGATCATACATTATCATATTATATATATGATTAATTATATTGAATTGTATTTTTTTAAACTATAGAATCACTTGGATAATGTTCACTGCAGGACAAAACAATCTTAGAACTTTTTTGAATGGGTTTATTAATTCATTGTTCTTGCATTGTAAGTAACTCTTGAATCGATCTCTTCTCTGGCAGCTACTGTCCTGGTGGACCAGACTCGGACTTTGAGTACTCTACACAGTCTTATACTGGTTATGAGGTAAGTTAGTATCTAAACAAGGCGACTCTTCACTAAGTTTCTATTCACGCAGTAATCTGCTTAAAAGACACAAATTCTGGTCTCAATTGTCTCATTATTTATATGGCTTGTATTGTTATTATTATATTATTATATTTTGTTTAATTAAAGCAGCTTTTGTTTTTGTCTTATTCTGTATCATCAAGAGAGTTTTGCTTTGCTTTTGTTTGCAGTTGCTGGTTACACTACTCAAGTCTAATCAAGCTGATGCTAATTTATTGTTATGAAGAGATTTCCCTTCTTCTTTCCCATAATTTATAATAATTGTTTTTCTCTCCGATAGCCAACATCCATGAGAGCCATCCGAGCCCGCTATGACCCCTACCTCCAGACCAGGCATCGTGTGGAGCAGGTCAGTGTATAAAACCGTTGTTTTTTTGTCCTTTCAGTGGCTCTGCTCGATTTTAATCTTTAGTTTAATTAAACTGCTTGACTGGGTTGTCCATCGCTGATGGCGGGACAGTAATCACACTGTTGAGCCCAGCATCGTTTTAGTATGAAGTAATGTCGGCTATTGGTTCTCACACTCCTGCCAAGATCTGTTATGGTTTTATTTAAATTATGACCACGTTAGTCTAATTCAGCAGAGCAAAACCATTCATTAAAGCAAACAGTTTATGTTGAAATGTTAATTTGCCACAGCTCTCATCTTCTCCATTGTTGTTGGTATGATTCCAATTTATTCTGCAAGGTATTATGATCATTCTTAATAACTATTATTCTAGATAACACTTTACTGCGCCTCACTGCATGTTACTGTACTCCCAATGAGAAACCTATATAATGTGTGGGTATTCCACTTTGTTCTAGTTGTGCAAAATCTTGTGTTTTCTCCATGTGACGGGCAGCTGAAGCAGCTGGGACACAGTGTCGACAAGGTGGAGTTCATCGTGATGGGCGGGACCTTCATGGCTCTGCCTGAAGACTACAGAGACTATTTCATTAGGAACCTACACGATGCTCTGTCGGGACACACCTCCAACAACGTGGCCGAGGCCGTCAGGTACTCAGTCACTCAAAGGCCCATGTGAGATGTTTGTGGAGGAGAAAAAAGCAGAGGGGAGAAGGAGACGTTGTAGTGGACATGGAATAGACAGAAATAGATGAGCTATGGAGGAAGTTAGATTATTAGGGATGGTGCAAAGTTAGTTGGGTGGAAGGGGAATTGTTATTTTAAGGTGTTTTGACCCATTGGAAGAGAATTTAGGTGCGGGTGTCCGCACTGTAGGCAGCCCCAAGACCATTTAGAGGAGGCCAAATCACTGTGTATTAATACAGTATGTGCCATGGATACAAAGTATCATATTTGAGAATATTTAACAGTAGTCGCCACTAGAGGGAGCTATTCTACCATTCTATTTGCAGCTTTTTCACTATGTTGTAGCCCTCCTGTGCTCTTGGATCCCCCCCACCCCAAAAGCCAATACTACATAACATAAATGACACGCATTGCTCAGACTGTTTATATAAACACAAATAAAATAAAAAAAGTGAGGTTTCAGTGTAAAGCAATAGACCTCATTGACCAGGGCAATGTGACCGTTTTTCTTTTCTTTTACTTTCAAATTCTTTTCATTTTCAATAAACCTGTGGGTGATTGTGAGATTAATTGATTAGTTTGATCTATTAAATCCTGATCTTTTAGTTTATACATTTTTAGAAAATCTGGAAAATGCTCATCACCATTTCCCAGAGGCTTAATATATTATGTTTTATATATTTCTATATTTATCTGGAGTACAAAACAAAGACAATAGGATAAAACAGAAACAAGTAGTAAATCTTCATTTTCCTCACCTCAGTTTCTGTGTATGAACTATTACACTAACCCTTTTTGCATTAGCCAGTCTAAGTTTTACTAAAATAACAAAAATACTCAGCATTTCATCCTTTTCTTCCCTGTCGTCACACTTGCATCCATTCCCAGTGCAAAAACAGTTTTTCCTTCTGTGTGTACTATGCAACATGTGAAATATTGTACCATATTTCTATTAGTACATACGGTATGTTTACACTCACTTGACCCCACTCCCCCTTTCCATTAAGCTTGGCACAGCTGAACACCAAACATCCTTTCGGAAGATAAGATCTCATGAGCATCTGAGCAGATTAGGCTGCTGAATGAAGCTGTAGAATAAGTAAAATAAGTGCGGGCATGCTGAATGAGTCCTCCAGAGTTACGTATATTGATTTCTCAATTACCCAGGTAGACCGGCTTTCGGTGGCATTGTGCACACGTCTGCTCGGTATGGACGAGGAGCAACTTTCTAGATGACTTGAACAAGATTCAAAGTCAAAGCAAGAAATCCCCATTTGTTGAAGACGTCATACAGATGATTGGAGCAAATAATGGCTTCTTCACAGGCCCAAGGCTGTTTGTCAGCAGGGGCTATTTACTTTACTAAAGTCCGATAAGACACAAAGGCCAGTTGTGTGTGTGTGTGTGCGTGCCGGAATTTGCTGCTGCGCTGCTATCAGCATTCTTCGTTAAGATGCGATGATTGCAGTAATTGTGGTGGCTGCTACTGAGTTTGGGAAAGAGGGAGTACTTGGTATGGCTTGGGGCGGTCCTTATCTCTGCCTGTGTGTGTGAGTGTGTTTGTATGTGTGTGTGTGTGCATGAGATATCGGTGATGTGTCCTTGTTAATGTGTGTCTTGAAGACACATTCCCTTTTCTGCCTCTCATCATGCTCGCCCAGCACCCGATCTGATCACAGCAGCAAGATACCTTGAGATAATCGCCCGAGATAATGGACTTTTTTTTATTGATTCATTTCATACAATCTGATCATCCCCTCTGGAGCATAAACTCGTGTAATTGGTGTAAATCATCCAGCAGACTGTAAAAGATGGGCATTTATTGCCAGCAGATACAGAATCAGAAGGAACATGAGCTTGCATGAGGGGAGCTAATGGTCATCGGAGCAGCAGGAGTTGAGAAAATAACAGCCGCCTAGTGTGGCAAGATGAGATGTGTCTGTTTGGGCACGCTTGTGCTCTTTTTTGAGTTTTCGATCAGTGACTCAAATGAGTTTGGAATCAACACGGGATGGCTGGTTGAGGTTAAATGAAGCTCTGAAAATGCCCGTTTTGAGATTGCATTTAAAGAAGACAAGGTAAAGTACTGCGTCACCTCTGTTCCTGCACCTGGCTGCTTCTTTTCACACCTTATTGCCTCTTTAATCAGCAGACCTGCTGCCGTGTTGGCAAAATACACTGCTCAAAAAAATCAAGGGAACCCTGAAAAATCACACATCCGATCTTGATGATTGAATTGTTCAAGTTAGGAAAATCTTTACTGATGCACATTATATAATTTGTTGAGAACAAAGTGACGGTCAATAGAAATCAAAATCATCAACCCTTTGAGGGCAGGATTCAAAATCACACCCGAAATCAAAGTAAAAAAATTAAATCACAGGCTGATTCCAACTTGGAACAATTCTAACTAACTTCCAGCTGACAATGTCGTGGCTCCTGGTAAGTCGGCGGATAGTTTCCTGGGGGATCTCCTCCCTGACCTGGATCAGGGCATCAGTGGACAGACTGTGACGCTACTTGGCGGCGTCGGATGCACGATAACGTCCCATAGGTGCTCCATTGGATTTAGGTCAGGGTAAGAGGAGGGCCAGTCGATGGCATCAATTCCTTTGTCATCCAGGAACTGCCTACACATTTGGCTGGGCATTGTCCTGCACCAGGAGGAACCCAGGACCCACTGCACCAGCGTAAGGTCTGACAATCGCTCTGAGGAGTTCATCTCGGTACCTAACAGCAGTCGTGGTACCGTTGGCTATGACATGGAGGTCTGTGCCACCCTCCAAGGATATCCCTCCCTATACCATCACTGACCCACCAGCCAACCGGTCATGCTGGATGATGTAACAGGCAGCATAATGTTCACCACGGCGCCTCCAGACTCTTTCACGCCTGTCCCATGGCTCAGACCTGCCAATTCTGGCGTTTGGCGCCAATGGCAGACCTGCCAATTCTGGGGTTCTCTCCAAATGCCAGTCGAGCTGCATGGTGCTGGGCTGTGCGCACAGGTCCCACTAGAAGACGTTGGGCCCTCATGCCACCCTCATGGAGTCCGTTTCTGACAGTGTGGCCAGAAACATGCACACCAGTAGTGTGCTGGAGGTCATTTTGTTGGGCTCTGGCAGCCCTCCTGTCCCTCCTGCTGCTGGGATGATAGCCTTCTACGGCCCTGTCCAACTCTCCTCATGTAACGGCCTATCTCCTGGTATCTCCTCCATGCTCTTGAGACTGTGCTGGGAGACACAGCAAACCTTCTTGCGACCTTACGTGTGGATGTGCCACCCTGGAGGAAATGGACTACCCGTGCAACCTGATTCGGCTGCAGATACCGGCTCATGCTATCAGTAGGGACAAGGACACTAGCGGAACACAAAACTAGACAAGAATCAGTCAGGAAGGATAGGGAGAGAGCAATTGTCTGCACCACATGTAAAACCATTCCCTTTATGGGGGTCGTCTTGTTTTTGTCTCTTTCATTTGCACCAAAGGAGGTGAAATTGATTCACAACCATTTGTTCTTCCTAAATGGACAGATTGATATCCCTGAAGTTTAACTGACTTGGTCTTATACTGTGACCATTAAGTGTTCCCTCAATTCGTTTGAGCAGTGTAGTTTTTCATAAGTCCCAGTCATGCTACATGCAGTTTAAAACCATTTGATAATTAGTTATAGAGGTTTTAGGTCAGGCACTCGTTCTCAGACACAATACTCAGACAATGCCGGGTATGGACCAGGCGCATGGTTCACATGACAAAAATAATTGGCGGTAGTGTTTTCAAGGTCGGATGTGAAAGACTAAGAACGAGGCTTTCTAGGGTTAGGGTTTGGTAACCCTTATGACTGAGTATAGAGTTTGTTTAATCGTCTTGAGTTGAAAATGGCTCCAACTCCTTCGTCGGTGCCTCGAGGAATGTGAGTGTTTAGGTGACCGGGGCGAGTGGAAACATATTCATCGTGACACGGGCGCGTTGCAACAAATCAAAATAAATCAATATGATAATTTGATATTAGATTTGATTTTCCTATTTTGTTGTACTTTTATTTTTAGTTTTATTAGGCTTTAATGTGCAACGCTAATCTTAAGCGTACTTCTGATTTAATTAATTTAGGTGGTCGGGGTGGCAGACACGGTATCTGTGTGGTTTTGGGTGGGTGACTGCTCTAATGGAAGCGCAGGGAAGCGTGTAAGACTGCAACTCCTATCTACTGGTGTCGGTCAGATCTCCAGATATGAGAGCTGCTCCATCCAGCGTGGGATGAATGCTATCTCTCATAATCAGACCAGAAAGTTTGCCGTTTATCTTCGCAGCTCACATTGTTTGCTGGACACCGTATCGACAGCCTGTGGTTGAGTGATGACATGCAGCTATAAATGTCGACACTGGTCAGATTCAGCAGAGGCCCAGAGAAATCCAACATCGTCTTTGCATATGTACACACCGACTGAACATAGAATTTTGTGACCTCTGATTGGCATAATCAAGTCTTTTTACTGCCAACGTGAATTACAGTTTTACTATATTTATTTTATCCTTAAGCCAGCAGTTTTAAATAGGATGCAGCGTCTGGCACCAGGAAAACATTTGACTCGGTTCATTTATTTTCTCAAGATAGAGCTACCAGTAATCAGACTTGGTTCCAAGCTGTGCTCAATGGTATATGAATAAAGTTTTCTCTTCAGCAAAAAACACTGATTCAATATTTCATATTCGAAAGATTGAATTGTTTCACATGTTTCACTTCCTTTAGAAAGTGTCTGAAAATGGGATTGAAATTGAACATTATTGAATGTGACATTGTCCAGTAGCTTGGGAACAAATGCTGTTTCCCATCTCCTGCTGCTGTTTACCACTACATTTGGATTCCTCACTGTTATTTATTTTAATTTTTTTGGCAGCAAAATAAGCTTTTAAAAGTTGATGTGGCTAATGTTGCAAATTTGAACATGCAGCGATTGGTCTCCACAAACATTTAGGGACATATCAGAATATTTAACAACTAAGTGCTGTGTTCACCAGTTTTTCGCTATCATTGTCTGCTTTTGGTGAACAGTGTTTTTGTTTTTGTGTCTGAGAGCTTTCAGCTGCCCTCCTGTAAATTCCACTAATGAGAGCAGTGAGAGTAAATCAAAACAAAATCTGGGCTTTAAAACCAAAATGATGAGCCGAAATACACTAAAACGCTCCTCCTTAGCTGAGGGCTAATGCAGAGTCGAGTGATAATTAATGGTTTACCACTACTGGTTCAACACTACCAGGGACTTTTCACATTCACATTACACAGTCATTTGATTCCTTGTTATTATAGAAATCTTTAATTCTGAGTCTGTTATGGAAAACAGAGTGACTGATATTAACCCGTAAAATAAAGAATAACTAGTTTTAAATGTTTTGAGACTTAATCATCTACATCCCCTGAGTCAGTCATGGCTTATAAATGAGTGAATAATTTAACTTGCTTTTGACTCAAAGTAAACACTCGGTAATGTCTCATTTAACATGTGAACATGATGAATGCTTTTCTTTCTGCTGTCATCTGTTTCTCTTTATTTCCTTCAGTGTGTCTTTAATGTGAGGTTAGTGTTAACTGTCTGGATAATGAGCCGTGCAAACTCGCAGCATGTAAATTGATGTTGCTAAATGATCCCAGCATGTTAGAGCCCTCCAACACACTCGGTGTTGGAAGATTCTGACTAAATAGTCTAATTAAGGAAAAACATATAATGTCAAGCAGGAGCCGTATTACAAGCGTATACGATACAAACATATCATGAGCGGAAATAACAATCAGTGGAGATGACTGAGACGGTTTCCTGCCGCAGGTACTCTGAGCGCAGTAACACCAAGTGTGTGGGAATCACCATCGAGACGCGGCCGGACTACTGCCTGAAGCGACACCTCAGTGACATGCTGGGCTACGGCTGCACCCGGCTGGAGATTGGAGTCCAAAGCGTGTACGAAGACGTGGCCCGCGACACAAACAGGTCAGTAGCTCGTGGGGGGTGACGGATGTAGATAAGAGAGCAGACGTAATGAAACAGCCGCTGGTTTGATGGTGTGTGATAGTTTTCCCCTACGGGCTTTTGAATTTTGACTCTACTTGTGTTTCTTCCAGGGGCCACACGGTGCGAGCTGTGTGCGAGTCCTTCCACCTGGCAAAGGACGCCGGCTTCAAAGTGGTCGCCCACATGATGCCAGACCTCCCCAATGTGGGCATGGAGAGGGACGTGGAGCAGTTCATTGTAAGCAGTGACATTATTAGTTTTGTTGTTGCTTTTTGAAACTTCCAAATATGAACTAGACCATCGACTGAAATGTTGAAATGTGTTTCAGGAACATACATTTATATGGCACTCCATTTTAAAAGGACGTTCGCTTAGTAAGAATTTGTTGTAATACAGGTCATAATAGTATGTTAGTATATAAGAAAAACTATTCATATAAACCATATTTGACCATCAGAATAGCACAATAACTGTTGCCTATAACACTTACCTAACAAAAATAATTAGATAATGTTCTGATTCCGTTACCTAACACTTCTCCTAAATAGAAGTCAAAATCAATTTAGTGGCATGATACGCTGTCAGTTAACAATAATACATGATCTGCATAACATTAGATTAAGCTGTATTCATAGAATGGTAATAAAAATAGACATAATCACCGGGTCCTCAAAGTGAAACCAACGGGGAAGTGCCTAAAAACCCTTAATTCTCTGGAATGACCAGCAGATGGCAACTCACTGGTTGCAAGAAAAAGACGGATAACGTGTGATTGACAGTTAGTACCTTCCAATAGGTGCAGGTGACAGGTCTAGGTGGACGTGCACCATCTCAGTCACCCCCCCCCCCCCCCCCCCCCCCCCCCCCCCCCCCCCCCCCCTGCTCCTCAAATATGGTTTCTTCTGGTTTCCCAAAAAACAAAAGGGCACCGGCCAAAAAACGATAAACTCAAGGTTTCAAAACGACAGCTCTCAAAACCAATGAGTGACGTCACAGTGGGTTGACACTTGGTTGTAATACTGACCAAAGTTCATGTCGTTGCCACGGTATTCTGTATTGCGAAAGCGCTTCATAGACATAGACGTAGAAAGTTTTGATATTTGTCCTATAAACTAAATTATTGGCCTTTTATGTTGGCAGTTTTGGAGAACCTCACCCGTGTGGCACAAAGGGTCTAACTGAGCTTCTCTGCTGTTTTTTTTCATTGACAGGACTATAGAGTGGTGAATGTGACAGAGATACTGATATCCACCAAATTGATTGGGTGTTTCTCGGCCGTTATGGTTAGCAGGGGAGGGGAAAGGAGGCGTATGCTCCTTTTTAAGCTGACAACCAGAAGTTAGTCGGATGGGAGACGACTGTCAATCAAAAATAACACCGGTAATATTCAGCACCAGGCTGATCATGAGGTTCATTGTTTGTGACATTAGTAATCACTCTTATTCCTGGCATCGTGGAGTGCGTCACGACTATTCCTCTCACAGTGGTATGTAAGCGAGTAAGTTCTACATGTAGCATTTTAAAAATAGAAACGGCCTGGCACTGACAGTCGACGCACAGTCTCGACTGTGATTGTGACTCAATAGGAAATCCTGTCAGATGTCTTCTCAACAGCAGGCTCACGTAAAGAGCTCTGATTGGAAACACGGCCGTAATATGAATGTGCCGAATCAGAGCACGCCGCCTCCCCACGTGCCTGACTGTAGGATGTAGATGACGACTCTGTTTGAGGCTCAGCTCATTACGCTTTTGTTATTTATTTTTTTATTTATTTATTTTTTTACTGTTATAACACAAATGACGCTATTAAGAACGAATTATTGTATTGAGAACTCAATGACGGAAATATAACATGTCACTAATGGTTGCCGGTGAGCATGTGAAGCACCCTCGTGACAGAATGTGTCACTCGCTCCCTCAGAACCAGCGTTCCTGAACTTTCTCTCTCTCTCTCATCACGTATTCTGTTTTTATTATTGCTGCGTCTGATCTCTGGCAGTGCGGTGACTCACTGGGTGTTGCAAAGGATCAGTTTTCAGTCTTCTGCCGAGGTGAAAAAGTTCAAACCCCCGATGTTCCCGTGTAATGAGCTTCTAATTAAACACCAGGAGACAACAACAACAAGAGATCGAACGTTCAGATGCGATGCGGAAATGGCTTCATTCTGCCGGGGGGATTTCAGAGTGCGGCCACACTAAGCCAGCAGCATTTTAAACTTTATGATTATTATTATTACTGCTACTAAGGATGTTATGTTTGATGTTGGCAACATTACGAAAAAACTACTGAATGGGTTTCTATGAAACTTGGTGAAAGGAGTCTTGGGCCAAGAGGGAGCGAGAGAACCCATTACATTTGGGTCCGGATGTTCTTTAACATTGCAAGATTTTATTCAAATTCTAGTTGTTGTTGTTGTTATTATTATCATTATTATTTTATTACATAGAAAAACCCTGCTCTGCTGCCTCTCTGTTGAACAGTGATGCAGGCCTGGTCAGGTAACTTGTGTGTGTGTGTGTGTGTGTGTGCCAGAAATATTCAAGGAATAATTTGACATTTAGAGAGTCAGGTAGGTGCTTCGCGTTTCTTAGCATAAAGACAGAAAACAGAGGAAAATAGCCAGGATGACTTTATCCAAGTTTTTTTTTTGGACGGTTGGACGTCTGTCGCACCTTAAAGGAGTTTTGACATATTAGGAAAATAAAAGTATTTTCTTTCTCGCCGAGTCAGATGAGGAGATCGATACCGCTCGCTTATTGTAGGCGACGATGTGATCTTTCATTTTGAGAGCATTATTTCTTCATTTCACGCTCGGTTATTTGTAATGCTTTCCCTCAAAACCCTGCCCTCTCTCTCTCTCTCTCTTAAATGGCACCTGCTCGAGTGCACATTTCCTCTGCTCCCTCTCAGAACTGTCTGTCTGCGCGCAGATTTATACTGTTGCTCCACAAATGTCCCGTGCTGCAGTTTGACTCCTGCTCCTCCTCCTCACTCTCAGTTTTCTGCTACTGCTCTCAGACGTTTTGTGAAATGACCCGGTCAAAAGTCCCAAACCAATAGAAAGTCAGGTATGATGTTGACTGGTGAAATCATCGCTGACTCATTATGGGCACGTTCGCTTTACTTCTTACTGCGTCCCTTTATGGCCTGTTACTGTTTTGCCGTCATGGATCACCCAAGTCAAGGGGTGGATTCTGTTTGTCCTTCCTGTTGTCTTTTCCTATCTACTATTCCTTGGCCTCAATGGAAATCGTCATGAGGTCAAAGAAAGGTGTAAATGAGGATTCATTTGACTTAGGAAAAGCCGACAGCGCTGCTCAGAGAAGCCGACTCCACTTACACTATACTACATGATTTAATGCGACGGTGGATGTTATAGATGTGCGTCTGCTTTGGTGAAACTACACATTTGCGAAGATGGACTACAAAAGGCGCATCTTATGGGCGACTTCACCCCATGCGTTCTTTTGGCGGGTTGATTCGTGCAGGGTTTTTTAAAATTGTTGTGAATTTGTGAGGTCAACATAGAGTCTTATATGACATGAAGCTATATGTTCATATCAACCCCATTTTCTTCGTCATAGTCTTAACAAACCCAGATAAATAATGAGCAGCTAAATGTGTATCTTCATCTCCAGTAATCTCACTATAGCATCAACAGAGATTGGAGTAATTTGGAATAATATTTTTTGACAATTTAAGGATTTCCTTTATTTCCTTTACCTTTATAAAGCCCAACGAATGGGATTTTGAAGGCAGATACCAATATCCATATTTCAGGTTTTTTTTAAAAACTTTTTGATATAAATGTTATATTTATATCATAGATTTTTTTTAAATGTAAAATTAAAACCTCTCAGTAATATGGTAGACAAACTGCAGAATAGAACCCTCAACCTCATCTATATGCTGCAATTTCTTGTTACATATCGGACGGCATTATGATGATGCTAATATACTGTATGTACAGTTAGCTGAAATTGGTTGACGTGTTGTCTGGGTTGTGATGAAGACACAAGACGCTGTAGTGTTCTGTCTCACAGAGAACAGGAGTGGACAGAGTGGACGTTCAATGAGCCGAGACAAAATATGCTCGTTTTTTTGTTTTCCTGGAAAGGATCTGGTGTTATTTAAGGTTGTGTGAGAGAAGAAGAAGCATCCCCGTCAAGTTCATTTCTTCATTTTTTTTTTTGTGTTGTCAGTGCTGACTGTGTGAAATGGGAATGTGTGGCGATGGAGGCGTACCCCCCCTCCCAATCTTCTCAGCATCAACAACAACTGAGTGCTTCATTTTTCACAGGAGATTTAAGTCGGCGAGAAGTGTCCGTGTCTTCCTGCAGATTTGTTACGTTACTGTGTGTGTGTGTGTGTGTGTGTGTGTGTGTGTGTGTGTGTGTGTGTGTGTGTGTGTGTGTGTGTGTGTGTGTGTGTGTGTGTGTGTGTGTGTGTGTGTGTGTGTGTGTGTGTGTGTGTGTGTGTGTGTGTGTGTGTGTGTGTGTGCGAGCGTGTGAGAGAGCGTGTGAGAGAGCGTGTGAGAGAGAGAGAGAGTGTGTGTGTGTGTGTGTGTGTGTGTGTGTGTGTGTGTGCGTGCGTGTGTGTGAGAGAGCGTGTGAGAGAGCGTGTGTGAGAGCGTGTGTGAGCGTGTGTGTGAGCGTGTGCGTGTGTGTGAGCGTGTGCGTGTGTGTGAGCGTGTGTGTTCACCGAACCACTTCTGTGTGCGACTCTGTGTGTTTGATGGTAATAAGGAGGGCAGCAGCAGGTCGACACAGCGAGGGGAAGCAGATTAAATGTGTCCTCGGAGCCTCTTCCCTTCTTCTGTCACTGTCTCCTCCCTGCACCTCATTTCTCCCTTTGTCTCTTCTGTCTTTTGGGAGAACAGTGTGCAGTATTTCTCTCTCTCTCCTGTTTCCTTGTTTGTCTCTTTTCCCCTCCTGAGTTTTTTTTCTCCCTCCCTTATCTTTTATCTTTTTCTCTCTCCTCTCCGGTTGTACATTTTCACTCAATTCGTTCTCCCTCGTCAAAACTCTTCTTCTCATCTCTGCACTCACTTCATCCTCCACCCGCCAAACCCCCCACCCCCCCGTCTCTCATCTCTGTACTCTTCCAGTCATACCATCTCCCCATCTTCCCTCTTATCACACAGACACCCCCAGATTAGACGACGTGTTTGTGGCTCCCCTTTGCTCCTCCTCGTCACATCTAATCTCCTGTGACGTGCTTCCTTAGCGAGTCGGAAAAATATGCAGGTTCCTGAACATCTTTGTTGCTGTTGCTTAACTTGGATCCTGCCACAACTCTTACTCAGGGAGCATCCACAAATATTCTAGTTTGAAAGACAGGAAGTTGTAGTGGTGGAAAATATTAGGGCTGCAACTAACGATTATTTTCATCATCGTTTAATCGATCAGTTGTTTGGTCCATGAAATGGTGAAAAATGTCGATCTTGTTTCCAAAAACCCCAAGATGATGTTTGCTTTTGTACAGACACCAAATATATTCCGTTTACTGTCACAAAGGAGCAAAGAAATGAGATAATACATTTAAGAAGCTGAATTATAGAATTTAGATTTTTTCCTCATAAAAACTACTTGATAGACTGTCAAAATAGTTGTTGATTAATTTAGTAGTCAATCACAGATCGATTAATCAATTAACTGTGGCAGCTCTAGAAAATATCCTAAGAGTTGAATGTGGAGTTTTTCATTTGGAATCTTGGGACAAATGTATAATCTAATAATATTCATATTTAGGTTTGTCCAGGATGCTTATATTTGGCCTCAATTAAAGGTATTAAGGAGTTTTTAAGCACTGGTAGTGCTATAGAGCAATGTATTTTCATGAGTGGGTCTCTACTGTGAGTAAATGGTATGAATAGAGAATGAATGGGAACACAGACTGCATCAGAAATCACTTAATTGTCTCTTCTTCTTTACCTTTCTTTCAACCTAAAATTCTGAAATGCTCCACGATGCTCAGCAGCTAAAAACAAACTGTTTGCGGGGGCTGAGCAGGGTGGACACAGTGGGTCGGCGAAACGGCGGGTGGGTCGGCGGTGTGGATGAACCAGAACAGTTCAATTGGCCCGCGGCTGGACAATGATAAACATTGAGCCGGAACAGGTGACCCATCACTACGAGCAACCCTTTTTCACGTTTAAAAAAAAAAAATGGATTGAGTTTTTTTTAAGGGATATCAAACTATTTTGTTCCAAGAATATGCATGAATATTTATTAATTTTAGCCATAAGCATGAAGCCCACCCTGCGCTAAGACTCCCACTGCCCCGTGACCCATAAAAGGATTAAGTATAGGGAAGGAAAACGAAGGAAAATTCCAGATTACCTACATTTTGACGTCATTGTTTCCAATTTGATCAGAATGTGAAGCGAATGCTGCAACTCTGATGCAAGCGGCAGCTGAGATTTCAGCAGAGGGATGTTTACATAGATGTAGAGAAACCTCCATGAAATTTGGTAATAATCATAATCATGCTATTGAAGTCTTCTCAGCACAGAGCTCTTCAGTGCTGGTTGCCAGCTTAAGGAAGCAGGGATCTCTCCCTTTTTGTAGTTTTTTCTCTTTGCATTAACCACACCCATTCAAACATCCCTCCTCTCCCACTTCCTGCCCGACGTTAGAGTCTGTCTTGTCCTCGCCACCTCCTCCCGAGCTCCTCATGTCAGCGTGGCCCGCAGACCAGTTAAGGAGCCGCAGCAGGCGGAGGGCAGCGAGAGAACTCTGCAACCTCCTTGCATCTATCAGTGACTGTCCTGATAATGAAATTCGATTACAACTACTTCCCAGCCTGAGATCCTCTCTCACTTATCTCCTGTGCACAGATGCTGCCCGTTCGCCTGTTAACAGGGTTCCTCTCCACCGTCCAACAGGATTGTGATACGCCATCTAGAATGGTAGCAGTTGCAAAATACCTAAAATAGTTTCCAGCCCTTTTAGGGGGGATGCATTGAAGCATTGCTATTTTCCACATCCTTTAGGTTTAGTGAAGGGCCACGTGGCCCTGTGCGATTATAAGCCGCGACGAGAGAGATTGTGAGATACTGATAATGCCGCCCGTTTTTTGTTTTTGTTGAATGTGCCTCAATTCCATATCTTCATGGTTCTGTCAATGTGATAGTCAGTACAGAGGGAAGAGAATGACTGGAAATAACACCGATTCCCTTCACTGCACCGAACCACACGGCCACATTTGTTCCCTTCAATTGAACGACTGAGCTCCGCTGCACTGTTCTCTTTGACATCTGCCCTGTATGGGCCGGGTGGACGTCTAGAAGTCAGTTTTTACTGAACGTTCAGACACTTTCCTATGCTGCTATTTGCTTGTGTAGAAAAAAGCTGCATAAATGAAATAAACTGTGGGTATTTTGTAGAGACTGAACAATATTGGATTTTTGGGGCCGATGCTGATATTACAGAGTAAAAGATTTTTAATATTAATATATATATATATATATATATATATATATATATATAGTAGAGCTAATTTTAACACATGATAGATCTACATATAACAATAAATATATAACAAACTGATCATAAATTTTCCGTATAAAATAT
Organism: Scophthalmus maximus; assembly: GCF_022379125.1. Lineage (NCBI taxonomy): Eukaryota > Metazoa > Chordata > Actinopteri > Pleuronectiformes > Scophthalmidae > Scophthalmus > Scophthalmus maximus. The sequence goes on from NC_061532.1 coordinate 4,728,879, forward strand.
TGATCTGAAAAGTAAGTAGGAACCTATAGCTGTGAAATAAATGCGATGGAGGTAAAAGTACAATATTTCCCTCTGAAATGTAGTGGAGTGGAAGTATAAAGTAGCAGAAAATGCCATGAGAATACTCAAGTACATGTACTTCTAAATTGTATTGTACTAAAGTACAGTATTTGAGTAAATGTACCTGGTTACATTCAACCACTGCCCCCTGCTAAACCAACTCTGTCAAGATAGATATGAGGTTCGTTCTATATCTTTGTTCTGCTTCCGAATCCAAACCATTATTTCCAATCAAAAACGCTTTTTCTTGCTCATCAAAACATGTCATCTTTAGCAATATTTTGCCGGTAATGTTCTAACGTAGCGTTAAAGGTAGAATGGGCTCAGATGCTCACACATAATAGCTTCTACTCAGCTGACGAGGTATCAAAGTAGCTACGTGGTGAGTCCGTAAACGAGTTTGAGCTTGTTGTCATGGGGAGTAAAAGATATAAATGTGAAAATTAACACTGCAAATACGGCATTGTTCAATGAGTTTTAGTCCATAAGGTTTATTATATAGTGACATGACAACACAGCAACTCATGGTAAAATAAATACTGTTGATTCATGTTTAAATACACAAGTGCATTAAATTCACTTCCAATCGCGACGCAACAATTTCAATTTTCAAGACTAATGAGAAACAAACTGTACTGGTGGCTTTGACTTTGAGAGCTGGGAAATCGCTCAGTGTTATTCCGCCTTCACATTTCCATTGACTGTTTATGTGCAACGTGTATCTGTGTGTTTTTCTCGCAGGAGTTTTTTGAGAATCCAGCTTTCAGGCCAGATGGCTTGAAGCTGTACCCGACGCTGGTGATCCGGGGCACGGGGCTGTACGAGCTGTGGAAGACCGGCCGCTACAAGAGCTACACACCCAGCGCCCTGGTCGACCTCGTGGCCCGGATTCTGGCGCTGGTGCCGCCCTGGACACGAGTGTACCGTGTACAGAGGTAGGAGAAGAAACGCCGCAGTAATTGTCGCAAACCCCACCTCCTCTATGTTAACTTAGTCAAAGTCAAGCGGTCGACCAAATGCGTGTGTTGGTCGGACCTCAATGCCGCAGCTCCACGCCACGATCACTACTGAGAAGACTAACCAGTGCAAGATGGCAGCACTCTGGTATCTGAACAGTGGGAAGAAAAAAAAAAAGCACACATTAGCCACAGTTACAGTTAGCTATTACACAGTTAGCCAACAGCCAGAAATTAATAATATATCAACACTTTGGTTTGGGTGAGTTGTTATTGAGTATTCTGCCCTCTAGTGGCCAAAAACCTCATGATGCAGCTTTAAGTAACTCAAGGGTAAATCCGCCTTTTTGAGTTTGTAAGTCACGTGCAGAGCCACTTAATTACACTATCAGTTGATGATCTATTTTGTAGTTTTTAGTTTACAAATGATTTTTCACTTTACCACAATTCTCCCGAACGAATATGGAGAAATTTGGCGGCAATGTGTAAAACTATTGTGCAGTAGTGGTGTTTGCTAAGGATCACATTTATATGTTTCAATTTAATAAAAGCTTTTTATTTATTCATTCATTTTTTGGGGGGGCAATAGAATTTAACTAACTCTAAAAAAATCTTTGGCCACCTATAATAATCAGTGAACAGATACACGTAGATACAGTAGCAACAGTTTTTTGTGCATCACTGATCCGGTATAAGTTTATTTTTGTGGTCATTTCTGTAATATCCTATTAAGTAGCTATTCTCCCATCATTTCTGCTCTGGTACCCCCACCACCAGGGACATCCCCATGCCATTGGTGAGCTCCGGAGTGGAGCACGGCAACCTGAGAGAGCTAGCACTGGCCAGGATGAAGGACATGGGCACTGAGGTGAGACTCAAGGGCCCTACATATTAAAACGAAAAAGACTCTGTGTCAGCTCATTTTTGAGCGAGGAAGCTAATGGACTTTTCCAGCTGGGATGCGATCCAAACGGGAACAGCCGAACTCGAGCGGCGGAGGCTGCCAACAGACGAATGCTGACTGTCAAAATAATTTGCATACACCGCTGTTATAGGGCAAGATGACAGATTATAAAACTTCTCAGGTATCGTTTAGAGCTTTCGGAGCATGGAATTGGAGCACCCTCCTTCCCTGCAACCCCGCACATGTATTGAGTTTGACAGCTTCAGTAGATGCGGAGTTCATTCAGGCTGAAAAAAACATGCGAGGGTCCGTCTAACAGAATCGCCAACTAGGAGCAACAGGCAGTAGACCCCCTCACCAAATTCCATTAAAACAGACTCAGGATAAAAAAGATTCTTCATCAGAAAATGCCTACGGGGGGGACGAGCCTCCTGTTAGCTTCTATTAAAAACAAGCGAGGCATTTATTGACTATAAAGCTGAAATATCACGGCACACACACACTACGCTCTTTTTTTTTGTCTCCACCACCTGCTATACAAACATTTTCTTTTTTTTAACTTCACTTGCTGAGCCTTCATGTTGCTGAGCCTTTATGTTCACACACTTTTTCAAAAGGAAGCTGATCAGTCGTTTCCATCACGGATGACTACAATCTGATGTAATGTTGGACACAGTGCATGTAGGTTACCTGTCAACAGCGGGGACACAGTGACGTTGGTCCATTTGCTGCAGAGTGAGAGGAGTGTTACCTGCAGCCATTTATCGAACATCTCACAGTGGCTGCCCTTTACTTTTTCTCCTTAACCAACCCCCTGACAGATTTCAAACTGATCCATTGTATGGAAAAAAATTTGAATCAATTTAACCAAAATGTCCACTCCTTATTGAGTAGACACATTGAGTAGATTGCATAAGCAGCAGCTTATACAGCTGCAAGAGAGACAACAGTAAACAGTAAGGCTGTTTTCAGTGAAATACATTAACAGCTACAGTAACTTAAATCTAGGACATAAATGGCAGAGTCTGCAACTGACAATGAAAATAACTATGTAAAGAGGAAGACACAGTATTTAAATTTATTAAAGGTCAAAATTCTATAAATTCAGCTTCTTAAATGTGAATATTTTCTGGTTTCTTTGCGCCTTTATGACAGTAAACTAGATATCTTTGGTGTGTGGACAAAACAAAACATCATCTTGGTAGTATGGGAAACATGATCGACATTTTTCACCATTTTGTGGACCAAACAACTGATCGATTAAACGAGAAAAAAAGATTAACTGATAATGAAAATAATCGTGCGTTAGTTGCAGCCCTATGCAAGTCTCTTTTAACTGGTTTGACTCATTTGAATGTTTATTTATTTACAGTGTCGAGATGTGAGAACCAGAGAAGTGGGCATTCAGGAGATCCATCACAAAGTCCGACCTTACCAGGTAAGGGGCAGAACCAGTAGATTTACTTTGGAAAGACAGTGGTGTTGTATCATTTTCAAGTTTCAAGATAAAGGCAGGCGGCGTCCGTTCTTAGGTGGAGCTGGTGCGCAGGGACTACGTGGCCAACGGCAGCTGGGAGACTTTCCTCTCCTACGAGGACCCCGAGCAGGACATCCTGATTGGCCTGCTGCGTCTGCGCCGCTGCTCTCCACAGTCTTTCCGTCCCGAGCTGAAAGGGGGTGTGTCCATCGTCCGTGAGCTGCACGTCTATGGCAGCGTCGTGCCCGTCAGCAGCCGGGACCCCAGCAAGTTCCAGCATCAGGTGCTTATGATTTTCGCACAACCGCCTCGACATATAAAGTAGATCCCCCTGGATTACCCCAGCTGTGAGTCTGATTGTTCCTCCCCCAGACACTCCCGGCCTGTGTTTTCTTTGCCCCCGCGCGACTGGACAATTTCAACACTGAGATTAAGCTAAAAATCTGTTATAAGTAGATCAAATGTTTTTGAAAAATTGCTGGTTTTACAAAGTAACGTCCTCCCCTGTCCTCCTGGTGTAGGGCTTTGGTATGATGCTGATGGAGGAGGCGGAGAGAATCGCCAGGGATGAACACGGCTCCGGAAAACTGGCCGTCATCTCCGGTAAAAACCACATGAGCACTAAAGGACATCCTTATCCTTCTTTAAGACATATGCCATACTTATACATACGTTTGTACAAAAATACTGCTACTATATTGCAAGTTATACTATTTCCACTTTGAAATAGGCCGTACAGGCCGTACAGGATGAGCAGCTTTAAGGTATTAAAAGTCCTTCATGCGTTTCACTGACTGATACCTGTCCGAATATTTCCATATCAGGTTCAGAAGTTGGGCTCAAAGCTCAACTTCTACTGGATGTTTAGGCCAATTTCGAAACCAGTATCAAGTCTTATTGTACAATTCCCCTGCGGTCCCCTTCCCGAGTTGTGAAAAAAAAATGTCGGGACTCGGAAGTCGGAGTCACGGAAAAAATGTGTTGTATCCACAGATACACACATTTATGTGCATAAACACTGAAAAAGTGATTTTTGCATAATATGTCATCTTCAAAATTACTACTTATGGCATATAATCATAGTGGTAGTATTAAGATTGTGGGAGGTAGGTGGGAAAGGCAAATATAGTGTATTATAGCTTAAATGGCTATGTTCTCTCAATGACCTAAAATTCAGCTGTATACACCATTGCAGTTATACTGTATATGAGCTAAGCGATGGGAACGTATTGGTTGTGCTTTAGCTACTTTGTGCTCACAAGTAAAAAAGAGAAGTTTTCATATTGATTAATAACATTCAACATTAAGCAGAATGTTTTTCCGTTCTTCGTTCTTGTGATCGGATTGTCCTCTGTCCATGGTTTGTTCTGCAGGAGTAGGAACAAGGAACTACTACAGGAAGATGGGCTACAAGCTGGAGGGGCCATACATGGTGAAGGACCTTTACTGAGCAGGAACGGACTGAACCTGGACAATGTTCATACCTGGAAAAAGTGCGCACAAAAAGACATGCATACACGCACAAAATTGTGTTATTTATCAAGACAATAATCCTCGGGGAACGTAATTCCTGCGGTATTTTTAGTGTTCTGTTCGCCAAGCATCAGAGGAGATAGTGGTCAGGTTTTTTTGGGGGGGGGGGGTTTCTGTCAGCCCATGCGTCTGCTTTTTATCTGGGACACACTCGAAAAATGCTGTTGCATTTCTTCTGTTTAGTTCAGATAAGGAGACGGTGTGAGGACGTCAGGAATAATAATAATAATAATAATAAAAAAGTTACCTGAGCATCTTGTGAATGAGGTAGTGAGTTCACTTAGAGATGCAATCGAGCCGATGTGGACATTTGACATTTAAAACGTTACATTTCCGTCTGCTCCTCGCCTAAACACGTACTAAAATAAGATGTAACAAAGGTGCCACCATTGTCATGTGGAGGAGAACTGACAACGAGGCTGCTGTGGCATTTTTTAATTCCACTGAGATGTTGCGTTTCAGTGTTGATTCAGGATGAGAAACCTGTTTAGCATCGCAGTTTGAGTTAATCATGTTTATGCTGCAACTAAATGGAAAACCCATTATTAGTCGAGCGTTCATTAACGGTTGGCAGTGGATGAATGAACAGTGGGAAGTGTCCTCACTGGCCAGCCGTTGTGTAATTGCACAATTATGATTTATAGGGCAGGAAATGTAATATTAGTGTTGCATAAATTCCTTTATTTTTTTTTTAAAAAAAGCTCCACAGTTAATCCTGTTTCTTGTTTTTCCTTTCACGCTTTCTTGGGCTCCATGTATTCTGGAAAATTCCAGTTGGAACACGACACTTGACCATTTTCTTTTACTCAAGAAAATAAAGTATATTTCAGTTATCGTTGCATGTCCTGCTTCGTGAGAGAACTTCTTGAGGACATTTTGATAATTAAAACCTAAATGGCAGAATAGCCAAAAAGGTTTTAGCTTCCCACAGAAAGGTCACGTCATATGAACGGCTCCTGTAATGTGTTCCCCAGTGTCAAGGGTGCCCGCCCTCGCGGGAGACCCCTGACGATTGCCCTATGAGAGTGTTTTACTGGCTCATTTGACACGGCCTTCCCAATCACATTTCCATCCGTTACCTGTCCGGTGAACATTGACTGCCTGCTGCGTTTGGCCGCACTCTTACCGAACAAAGTGATGGTCATTTGAAAAATAGCTCGCAATAAAGCGCGGAGGGCTCCCGTGTCGACCTATGTCTCACAGAGATTCCAACTGCACAGGGCTGGGGGGGGGGCTGAACGGCCATGCGTAATTTCCTGGATGCGGCCCCTTGTGTCGTGACTGCGCTGTGCTGTGTGTTTGCTGTTGCAGTCCTGACGCAGTGAGTAATAGGATTTTTTTCTCTTTTTTTTCGGGCTTTCTCTCCACGCTTGCTCACTTCCGCAATCAGCTGTGAAATCTGAAAGGACTTTCCTTCCCGCTCAGACTCGCTGAGTCTGTGCCGAGCTGATTGGTGCCGCGTCGGAGGCAGGCTCGGGGCCTAATCTTCACTGCAACACGAGCAGAGGTGTCGCAGGTTCAGTTCAAATCTCTGCTGAAGTGAAGGTTACAGAACTTGTTTACGACAATTACCGGTGTAAAAAGCAAGAAGAAGGTGAAACAGGATGTGGGATTTGCTGAGGTCTATATTTCACTCCTCCACCAAATGGAGGCATTGCCTCATTAATTCTTAAAAAAAAGTAATGGCTCGTCAAAGGTCCTGAATTATACAATGTATTTTATGACAACTTGAGTGCTGAATATCACTTTTAATCACCTCTTTCATGTGTGGAAATTCAGTGTAAAAACAGAAAAGATGAGTGCTAGAATTATGTGATATGGAGCATCCTTTTTTTTATACTTTTTAACAAGGTGTAACAAAAATCGTAAAAATATCTTCCTTCCTTGTAGGCGCAACTGCCCTGACAGGTGGACTCTTGGGATGGTGGTGTTGCAATACAATGATTCCTCTTAACAAACATAATGATGGTGCTGGACAAACCGGCCCAGCTTTGCCAATGCGTTGTGTGCACAAGTCGGTGTAATCCTGATTAAGTGTATTTGCTTGATTTGGAAAATCCTGCCATAAATAGCATCGTGTTGAGCCATGCTGTCAGCGTGGCTCAACATATAATGTAGGTCTGTCTGTCAGTGCACTAATCTGGTCCACACTGAAATACTCCCAACAGAAATGATTGGGACGATTTACCGATGCCACAGGGTGAACTGTGACCGAACCACGTGGAGGGAATAAGGTCACCCTCATCGTTGTGACTCATCGTTGTTATTAAGCTTTTTCTATTGCCATCATCTCTTCACCCTCTGACAGTGAGTCACAGCAGCGTCGTCCACTCTGCTCGGAAAGGAGTAGCCAGCGCCGCTCACAAGGCGTTTCGTAACCTCCCGTCTTGTAAACGCAACGAGGCCTGAAGCTCTCTGGGAGCGCCCAATTGCCAACCACCTGCTCGCAGCGGGTAACCAGGCAAAACGCACACACAGCACCTTTTTCACTGTGGTGAAACGAGACACGGCTTTTACCATTTGCCACGGGCCAAGCTATTTTTCGGCCGTTTTACTCAACAGAGGACATTCTGCAACAGAAGCAAAGGGTTTGTGTTTACAGACTCTCAGGGGCAGAATTAGAAAGCTGAGCTAGTAACCATAACTAACTAAAAGATTTGGCCTTTTGGATGGACTGCTTTGAAGTTTGGCACACAAACACATTCATAATGAAATCAAGTTCAAATTAGTTAGTCTTTTAAGGCATTTCCTCATTCTGTTACTCGTTTTATCTCCTTCAATGCTGCACATCTAACTGCCCTATACAATACAATTTTTACAGAATAAGGAGGTTGGGTCTTATTTTTAGGAGGGGACATTTAGTTCGTATGAACAGGAAGAATGACTACAGCAAGAAACACCAGTGTTCTGTTGTTTTAAAGCTTCAGTGTGTGTCATTTAGTGACATCTAGTGGTGAGGTTGCAGATTGCAAGCAACTAAATACACCTCACCCCATCCTCCCCTTCCAGTCTTAGGAGGCCTTCAGGTACTGTAAGTAACAACAGGTAAAAAATCCAAAATGTCCTCTCTAGAGCCAGTGTTTGGTTTGTCCGTTCTGGGCTACTGTAGAAACATGGCGGACTCCGTGGAAAAGGACCCCGCTCCTGATGTGGATATAAAGGCTCATTCTCAGGTAAGAAAAACAAGAAAATAATACTTAGTTTCAGGTGATTATACACTAATGAAAGCATAATTAGTAATATTATAAGCCTTGTTGAGATCTAGGCATATTCAAGGCTGCGGGTTCGAGCCCCGACAAGTGCACTCAAACAATACAATACATACAATTTTCCCCAGAATCGCTTACTGCCTCTTTAAGGTCACCGTCCGTCAGTGGAGCGAACCGCTGTGGATTGTGACCTTCACGTGTCCATCGTCCACATCTTTTTACACTGAGGTCACGCAAAGAGGGCATCACTTTCACAGCCAGCGTGACCTGGACAAACGTTCGAAGTATGAAAACCTCTCCAGCCCCTTATACAACCGGACACTTATAATCACTTGAGAAGTAGGAAGGTCAGAGGTCATCTGTGTGAGCTATTGGCTGTCCAGAAGTCTGTGTGTGTGGGGGTGGGCTGGGCCCACTGACTGAAATCTCCACGGCCTCACCCCAGGCAGACTGACGACCCAGCCGAGTGGTCACCTTCATGTCGATGCTGCATTGGTTCATTCAGGATTTTCTTCTGCAGGTCATCTTCCTGCAAGACTGAAGGGCAGGAATTTTACACAAATGACAGATCTTTAGATACTATAGGGGTGGGCCACACCGCGAATATATTCGATGTATCGCGGCTTGTTGTACGTGAGATGTATTGAAATGACTATATGGCGAATACCGCGACTACACATTGTCACGTAAAGTTTTGTCAAGCCTCCGGAATGAGACTTGCTTCGGTATTAATGAATATAATTAAGATTAAGAAGCCCAGCCCTACTGTAACGTGAGACCTTTGACCTCCAACCACCAAATTCTAATAAGTTCAAGTGAATACAATTTTTAAAGACATTGGCAGTAGAATTCATGTTGTAATGGATATTCTGTTTCTTTCAGACACGTGGGCAGAAACGTTCTGAAATAAAGTCGTCAGCTGAGGTATGGACAGTCGGCGACTAAGATTTATGGTCAGTAATAAATGCTATGGGCTCATGGATATGATCAACACCAATCCTTACGCCTGATTCCCCTGGCTTTAATTTCCTGTTCACGAGAGGACAGTATATTAGTGATTGCTAGTCACTGTTAAAGGGGCAGTAAGCAATTTTGGAGAAAGCTTGTCTCCTTCTTTGTTGTTGTTGTGACTGTACTGCACTGGGCGCGAACCCGAAGAGGCTTGTATTGGAGACCGACACGCTTACTACGAGGCCAAAACCCCTGAGTCGTGTCGTCATGTGATGTTAACAAACTGCACACAGTGTTGTGAGGTGCGGCCCGAGCCATTGTTTTAGTTATCTATTTACAGAGCCGGAAACCCAGATTTATTTTCGCCGCGCAAACAGAACCGCTGGTCTGCCAACCAGCGGTTCTGTGTGCGGATGTCCCACAAAATTGCTCAGACATTGGTCGACTTTTACAATTCCACATACGTTTAAAAAGCACCATCATCAAACTGGTAGAATAGAATAGGAGGCCTTTATTGTCATTGTACATGGAAACATGAACATTTTCAAAATAAGATGCCCTTACGATTCCTATTAATATTGATGTGTAAAGCAAAATGTGTCACACACAGTATCTCTTACGAAGCATTTTCACAGGAATAAAAAGCTCATTGCAGAAAGAAACAAGTGTGTGAAAACCCTGCAACCCTTTCAACCTATAACTTGAGTCAAACATTACAAAACATTCTGCTCAATTAGGACATTCCGGATTGTATTCTACTTTTTCGTATCTTTCATACTTACACACGGAAATATTTGTTTCCCGCTCCCATTTCCCACTCCTTCCGCTTCTTCGTCCAAATTCAAGCCAGCAGTCCAGGTTAGCATCAGCCTTTCAGCAGCCAGCATTCACTCTGCAATTTTTCCACAAATTGCCTTTTCTAGCTATATAATGTATTCCAGTACGACGCCACAAACTACAGCCTCAGAGCAGACCTGTTGTTGACACTCGACATTAATGAAGACTTACGTGAGTTGTTTTAGAAACGCAGTGCTTATTACAGCGCTCTTGTATTTACTGACATTACTCTGGATGTGTTTCTATGTGTTGTTCTCTCTGTTAACATAAGTAAGAAATTCTGTAAAAACACAGCGTGCAGCTCAATCCATGCTGCGTCAGTGTGAGGCGGAAATACCCGAGCCAGCATATTAAGTGCAAAAGAAGTCAATTTAAGCTGCACCCTTTTCCCAGCAAGTAAAAACCTCAATGCCCAAAAATCTAAGTAAAACCGGATATACTGCTGAAATAATGAGGAATCACCAAAACAACAAGCAATGGCAACAACTCCTTTGCATTAAATTCAGCTCTATACACACTAAAATTGATTTTCTATGTCTTGCCTGTGTGTCTAAACAGCACGGTGCTTACAGGAAACACAGCGAGTCCCACTGGATCTCTATATGGACTTGCTCCACTATCATTGCGTGTCTGCAGTGCAGTCCGGGGGTCCAAGGTCAATAGATAAAGTCCTGCGAGACGATCTCTGGGGTCAAATGGACTTCTTCTATTTCAATCTTCCCTGCTCATGGTTTGTCCTACAGAGTTTATAAACCGGGGCTGCTGCTTCCGTGACAGAAATAGCACCTTCAAGTCCATATAATCATACATGTTTGTTATCCCCAACTTCCCCGGTGGCAGCAAAGTGGTTCCTGTTTGCACACAAAGGAAGCGCCGTGGTCGGGGGGGTATTCGGTCAATATTTCCGTGTCACGGCTACCGCGGTTTTGACCATAATGGCCGCTTAAGCGCACTTTGTGTCAGTGGGAGTCCTCTTTGAGAGCAGCCCGCACTCTGGCCTCCAGCTGGTCCGCCGGAGGCCGAGCATCGGGGTTTGAGGCGAGCATGTCTGAGAGCAGGACGCACACAGATGGGCCGGGCGGGGGCGGCAGCGGGGGCGCCCGCTTAAACTTCATGGGGATGCACAGCTGGAGGTCGGCGTTCTCCCACAGGGCTTCACCCAGCGGCATCAACCAGCCGGAGCGACCCTTACACACGTAGGCGCCTGAAGGAGGAAGTACAAAAAAGGGAGACGCAGTTAGGTCAGCTTTGGTACGTAACACTGACGGGGGGCAGCGTTGAAGCCCCCACACACCCATTGTATGCTGAACACACACGCTAATTGGCCTAATAAGTAGCCTTCTCAGGACTGTCCCAATTCCATAAAACTACCTATTACCGCCGCTACTCATTCTAAGCAGGACATTTAGAGTGTAAACACACACTCGAAAAGAGACATCATGAAGTACACTTGAACACCGGTCGATACTAAAAAGAAATGGAGGAGCTGCTCACAGATGGAAAAAACTAAATGTAGAAGTTGGTGAAACGGCTCCAATAACACCGTAGAAAACAATAACTGTTGCAGCTTTGAATGATCGTTTTGTTAAAAAAACATACAGTATAATTTCAGTGTGACACATTCATTGCTCTTCCTGTCGTACTTACAGTACTTGCTTTTTTAATTTTCTTTTATCCCTCCCCTTATCTTTTGATTACTACGTGTGCACCGAATCACCAAAGCAAATCCCTTGTATGCGAGGAACCTACTTACATTCTACAAGAATACTGATTCTGAAGTGCATCGTTTACTTGACTAAAAATTACAACTACATATTTATAGTAGTATATACCATAAGATCGGTGTACTGGACATACTGTACACGGATAATATGAAGTATGGAGTTGGGACTTATTAGGGCTTTACCAAGATGAGCTCTTCTCTTCTTTTTGGCTGCTCATCTGAAAAGTAAGGAAGGTAAAACTTTAGGCCCGAACAGACTCAACTGGTCATTTGTCTTTACTTGACATTTTCTAGAGTACAAGATGAATTGATAAAAGTCGATAAATGGAAGAAAAAAAAATCATTAGTTACATCATTTAAAAAAGGACGGAAGAGAAAAGATAACGAGGATTATCTTCCAAAGTAATTAAAAATGCATCAAATTTTACTTCTACCCCAGGTTTAGTGTGGTCCTCTCTCATTTTTCTTAAGGAGTGAGAATTAACTTTAAAGGCAAACTGATAGGAACACATCTGTCATGCACATTTAAGTCGTCGTCTTCTGCCGGTGCACATCATTAAACCCAGATTTAAACACCGCGGGCGACAGGTGCGACATGGCGAAAGGCCAGCCGCGATTTGCTGAATTACCCGAGCACCAAAAAAAAAAAAGGCCAGCGAGCTACAGGCTCCCCCAGACCTAGAGGACAAACAGGAGAGGCTGCGTCCCCCCTCCCCCGCTCCCCTGCCTCGTCAAATAACCGTGTGGGTGTGTGCGTCTTGAGAGAGGATAAAGTAAAAATAATAGACCATTTTATCTGTCTGCGAAAAGCCTCCGGCTGCCTCTCCCCATTTTCTCACTGACAAAGAGGATTGTGATCGTCGCTGCTAAATTTCATTTTTCCTTTTTTTTTTTCCTTCTGCTTTTTGCCTTTTTCATTTGAATCCACTGAGTCGCCCCCCCGGCCTCCCTACCCTCCAAAAATAACCATTTTCATTCACCCTGATGGGAGTATCAATGACTCAAGGAGGTTCTCACACACTAAACTTTCGGGATAGCATCTCATCTCCCCGCTGCCACCAGGTCGCCTCTGAAAAAACTACATTTTTTGTGAATAAAACGAGACGTCTCCATTACAGCCGTTTCATTACCATGGGATAGTGGAGTGCAGAGCCGGAGCAGGGCCCTGTACACTACTGAACATTAAGATGCTTCCTCATCTTATGGCCACTCGGGATTCTGACAGGGAGGAGGGGGAAAAAAGGGACATTAAACAAATAGATTTAAATCCCAAAGCTGCACTGGAAAGCCTGGCACGTTGCCTCTCTTTATGGGTCCATTTCCACCACACCAAGCTTCTATGCCACGACGGGCTTAATTTACGACAAAAGACAAATTATGAATTGACACAATTACAACTCATCGTCATCTTTGCTAAGAATATGTGACTGGTCTTCAGTAATGTAGCTTGATGTTATTAAAAGAGAACTCTTGTCAGGAACCAAAGGTGAAAAAAGGAAATCCGGTCAAATAGATGAATAAAAATATACATGATGAATCGATCAGATTATGCTGGCGACAACGGCGCTATTGGCGTAAGGAACACCTAATTGCGCACTTGTCGCGTTTCATTACGAGAAGCGGAGCGTACCGCGATCCGTATCAAAAAACGTACCCTGCAGAAATTATCCCTCATATCTTTGCCATTTAGATTCGAGATTGTACCATCCGTGGGGCTGATGGATGTATGATGTATAGCATGTGACATTTTTAATATGTGCCAGTTAATTAAATCAAACTCGATTCGGCGCAATGCGTCATCGACCTGCCTGGACACACACACACACACACACGCTCAACCTTTCTGAGGGCGCTCAGGACCAGTGAGCGGGATGTCACGTGACACGTCTGCGCTAATGTGTTACCCTAAATGTTAACTGTCAAAATCTGTATTGCCACTTTTTGGCGTGGCCCAAAAGTCTGAGGCCCCTTTCGCATAAGACTATTCTGGTCTAGCTTTGGTTGATCCTTCTGTCTCGTTTGAGGAAAGGAAGCATCAGGTTTCTATTTTACGATCTCTTCCTCCCCCAGGTCTGCTCTGTTGATTGACTTACCCAGTTGTTCCTGCGTGGTCCCTTCTTCTAGGAGGGTGATCCTCTCCAGGACCGCCCAGAACATCACACCCAGCGAGAAGATGTCCGCCTGGGCCGTGTAGGTCAGTCCGCCCCACACCTCGGGGGCCATGTAGAAGTCGGAGCCACAGGTGGACGAGAAGTGCTGCCTGGTCAAACCCCCGTCCCCCAGACCTCCCCTCATCTTGCTCAGACCAAAGTCGGCCACCTAGAGGTTTGTACGGGGAGATAAGGTGAAAAGACACTTCACGCTGAAGATCATTTCTACAAAAAATATGCCTAAAAGAATATTTACTTGAGCTCTGTACTACCCTTATATCTGTTGTATTATTTAGTGTAATTGTTCGTTAGCAAATCAATGTGAAAAGCGCATTTCGATATGTGAAATTTAGGGGTGTAACTATTCTCCAAAATCAATGTTTGACTGTATTTTGGGGTGCATTCACCTTGACGACGGGGCCTTTGGGAGTGACACAGACCAGCACATTGTCGGGCTTCAGGTCCCGGTGGGTGATGCCAAGGCCGTGAAGGAAGGCCACGGCTCTGCAGAGCTGTCGCACCACGCCGTGGTTGCGCTCGGCGTCGGGGGGCCTGGAGAGCAGGTACCGATTCAGGTCGCCCCCATCGCAGTACTCCATCACGAGCCACAGGGCCAGGCGGCGCTGGGGGCCCGGCTGCTCTGCCTCGCCCTGGGACGGTCTCTTTCCGGCTCTGCACTGAGGTCTTTGAGGGGTCGTGCAATCCGTCGCGTTCAATTTAGGCTCGGCCTGGCAAGCGTTGGTCCTGTCCTGTAGCCTGGAGACAGAACTGGTCCTCCTCTTGGTGGTGGACCGGCCGTTATCCATTCCCTGACTCTGCGGCGCTCCGACCACACTACCCTTCAGCACGCTCTCGACCAGACGCAGCGGCAGGACGCCCGGTTTCAGGGGCCTCAGGCTCCTCGGCCCCGTCTGCAGCAGGCAGCTGTGGAGCGCAATGACGTTGACGTGGCTCTCCGCCGTGGCTCTCATGGCCCACAGCTCCTGCAGGTAGAGTTCGATGCACTCCGGGTTGCTGCAGGGCAGCCGCTTGATGGCCACCCGCTGTCCCGTCCGGGCCATATGACCCTCGAACACCACGCCGTAGCTTCCCCGTCCCACTTCCTTCTCTAACGTGTAGAGCTCCTCCATCTTTCACAGGGACTGGGCCTAAAAATCAACAACAACAACAACAACAACAACCACCTCGGGTTATTTTGATAACAGTGACATGTGATGAACATTTAAATATCTTAAGGGACTCTCAACCAGAGTCCCTTACGTTTTAGGATGTTCAGGTTCATCTGGTATTATGAACGCTCACGTTACATTCACAACTGTCGTACCTCTGTCTCAAAATAAGTGGTCTTTTGAAAAACATTAGAGGTTTAACATACATACATTAGAATACAAACAATAACTCAGATGTTCACGGTGTCCCCGAGACCGTATGAAGTGAATTACTGAGCGGCTCTGACATGGCGCTATCTGTAGGCGCTGGTTTTAAAGGCGAAGCTCTCGTTTCCGACGATTTCTCTTTACTTTGAAATTCACTTACCCACAAATCTGCAGCTCTAATCCCGAGCGATAAATCCGCGTAAATCGGCAGTTTACACGACCGACGAGCCGACCCGCGCCATATTCAACGAACAGGATTTTTTTTTTCTTTTCAATTGTCGCTAAACAAACTGACACAAAACAGCAAAAAGAAAACAACTCGCCAGACTTCCGGGTCTTAATTCGTAACGTCCCGCTCTTGTGCGTACGTGCGTCGTGATTGGCTTCAAATCGAATCGCGTCAGGCGTTGTGATTGGCTGGTAATGGGAGCTCGGTACAGGTCGCTACTGTCATCTGGGCGAATGGTTTTAAAGGTACAAACCTTTTACAATCGATTTAAAATAGTAAAGTAAGCAATTATTTTAAACTGTAGAGTCACATTAGCCCAGGTACAACTACTCCAAACGACAGTCTATAATAAGCAGAAGGTTTTCTCAGATGTTAAAACCCAATGGAAACATTTAATTTGACTGCAAAGTTAGACTCCACAAAAATTAAACAAAACACCGCTTTCCATAGTTTAAGGCCTGTCTGACACATTTGGACAAAAATCCTTAGAGAGAGCAAGAACAACCAAAACCTGGTCTGAAGGATCTTCGCGTATCCTTGTAGATTCACAGGACACATTAAACTTCAATAAATGCTTCAGTCAGTCTTCATTTTGCAATACTGATGATCATTTTGTTAAAGGGAAAAAAAAGATACGATAGAGATGCTAAGATTGTCTTACATAAGAGACTAGGTAATCTGAATGCACTAGTCTATTATAAACAGGCACCGTTTCAGCTTGACGGAATTAAAAGCTCCGAATGGGCAAAAACATGGCCAACTTCCATCATTTCCTGAGTTCCATTTAATCACAAAACGTACACACCTACACACACACACACACACACACACATACAATGAGTGGGTGAATCGTATCGACTGTTTTTTGGTGGAGGAGCGGTAACAGTGGTGATGACAGATAACAGCTTTTTGTGTGTATGTGTGTGCGTGTGCGTGTTCTTCTGAGAGAATATAATAGGAAACATGGTGATTCATTGCAATGAAGCACACTGTGAAAGAAAAGAGCTTTGAAGGGTATCTGTGTGTGTGTGTGCTTGTGCTTGCATGCATGCGTGCTTATGTGATCCATAGCTTTTATCAGTGGTGCCGATCATGAATACTCTTCATTACTTGAGGAAGATGGAGTCAGTCTCACTTGACGTGTTTTATCTTGAAGCAAATGCCCTCTATTCAATTATCTCACCCCTCGCTTGCTTTGACAGATATCTGGATGCAGACATTGGGCGCAATACGGGAGGCATTCCGTTTGGAGAATTTATTAGGGAGATATTTCGTGGGAACCACGCAAACGGGCCACGAAGAACTTCCCGGAAAAATTCAATAACGCTTCCGAGCCGAGCCAGCAAGATCTCAACGAGTCGAATAAGAATTATAGTCGCAATCACCTCTGTTTTCGGACTAATTGTGTTTTCTGTGGGGAGGGGGGGGGGCTCTGCTTGCTAATTATGGAGTCCACCAACAGGAGGGGCAACAGTAATTATTTCCCTGATTGAGGTCAAAACCCTTGCATTTAATCCCGAGGTCTATCCTGAGCTCCCTCGCACAAAGAGTAAACATCAGTAAACATCTTCTCAGCAGCCCATACTCAATTTCACAGCAGTCACTCTCTCACAAATGATCATTTTCCTGCCCAGTAAGCCGGCTCTTCATTGGAAATCCTACTCAATTGTGTGTTACTGTTACTGTTCATTCTCTCCATTAAAAAAAAAAAGAGAGAACTAAAGCTCCCCTCTGGTTTCAGATGCCCTCCCGGTAACTGCAGCTGGCACTAAACAGAAAAAATACCTTGAAGGTGTTAAGCAATATGATTGATATATACAAACATATGACATACTTTCCCGCCAAATGCTTGCGCTCTGAAATCGAGTGTCCCAGAGTTTTTTGGGGTGGTTGATGCTGCAGATTCTCTGAGCAGCGACTTCATTCTTCTTCCGTTGAAAAGAAATTAACTAAGGCTGCTCTTTGGGATGAATTTTGCCTGGGTATATGTATTCCGGTCGGCCCTGCTCTTAATAACGATCAATTGTGTCTTGACAGGTTAGAGTCCCGAGGGGCTGTAAACCAAAGCAGAGATCCCCCCCCACCCCCCTTCCCCTGTTTCACATCGTTGGCTTTCATTGTGGAGGTGAACGGTAAAACACCTCCGCTGGATGAGACGGAGAGGAGACGAGGAGTGCGACTCGGGATGAACGGCAGACACGGGCCAACCGCCGCGCAGGTTTGGTCGCAGATGTATATGGTTTTTACGAACTCCTTTGACAAGGGGGCCCGTGAGCCATCAGTCAGCACTTTAACGTCACTAAAAGTCTTCTAAATCTAGCCGTTAGTGCAGGAAATGAAAGTCTAACTTGGTGTCACAGGCGGTAAACCCAAAAAGTGGAATGTACAGTGTATGTAGATTTGGGGACATATTTCCGTTTGCTTCCGTCTCTCTGGAAAATTGGGTCCGTTACCGGCAACTGTCTAGGGACAGATAATACATTTACTCTGATTGGATTATAAGGTCTGCTTTTATGTCAGCTACCATTCTCTCACAACTCTCTAATGGTGCATATAGATATCCTGTGATACAGAGTAAAAGATGTTATTTCTTTCTCATGAAGGCATTTGGTCTGACATTCTCTGATCTATGGCAACGGGACTGATGATTTTAAAGTGCTCATCTGAACGTTTATCTACTGCGTTTCCACTGATACAAATCAATACATATTCACATATATCAGAATGAATTCAAGATCTTTGGAAGCTTCGCTGTGATATTCTATATAATATAAATTATGTCATAGGGCTGTCTGGAAACCAATGACACATGTCTGCAGAGGCTTATTTACTTTTTTAACCCGTGTGGAGAGTTAGTGTATGACAAAAGCTTTGGTCATTAACAACACTGTTTTTTGTCCGCACTGGAACTGGTTGGCCTTTATTTGAATGCTCATATACTGTATGTGTTTTTTGAAGAATCCCATTTTTAAAATACGGTTTCAAAGGATTGGCTTGACAAGAAATATTACTCAACATCATCATCAAAATTGGACTTAAAACGTCTTTGATGTGACGTGGTGCCAAGCGAAGCGTGGCCCTCTGTGACACCAGGGCAACCTCCGCCTCCTGGAAGCATTCATGTACACTGGGCCGCCGGTGGATAGCGGCGATATCAATGACAGACAGGCCTTCGCAGTGGCTGCTTGTTCTCCGGGGCTCCTTATCTCAGCCGCACCGAGGGGGCTCCGTCTATGTACCCAATTCATCCATCACTATCAGACCTCACACAGGTTCGGGGCCATGCATTCACGAGCTTTCACAGGGAAGCCAAAGCTCACGGCAGCTCGTGATGAGAGGGGACGTTGAACCCCGAAGTGCTCAAGAGACATTTTGAGTTTTTGAGACGTAATCATTGTGACTTCCTTCACATATACGAACGGTCGGTTGTTACTGAGCTGTACATTTTGAATATGCAGTTGACGTGGTTTTGAGGCGACGGTCTAGAGAAGTGTTGGATGGACAGGCATGAAATGTGGTATCATGTCCCCCTCTGGAAAAACCTGTAATAACTTTGAAGGACCCCTAACTTTTTAATCTAGAGCCACCCACAGGTCTAATATTAATATATCTAATATAGTTTAGGACCACTTTGAGCATATTCATCCGTTACTCCAATTGGACGTCCTCGTTCATCTTTTACTATCTGAGCGGCTCCCTGAAAAAAACAAGGAGCCGCTAATGCAGCGCCTGCGTTAAAACAACACAGGGCTGCTGTTGAGGTTTTTTTGTCCGAACGCCTTTTTTTTTTCTTATCTTCATTTCACTTCTCTCGTTTCTCATATTTCTCTCAATCTCATATTTTTTGTTTGTTCCACTTCTCTCGTGGTTGACATAATGATCGTCACCCTAACCAAACACCCAACCGGTATCGTCGACTGCAGCCTGCAGTGAAAACCCCGCAGGACCTCGGGGCAGGTCCCATTTTCCGTCCCCAAATTTCCAGCATGAGTCATACAAGCCCTCTGCTGTCCGCAGACTCGGGCCGGCTGCGCGCTTTGTCCGTGGACTGCCCCGTCCTACATTGTTCATTCTTTTTATTTCCAAGGAGAACGCAGTCTCCTATTCAGGTGTGCCATCACCACCAACAACAAAAAAAAAAAGGCTCTTTGTTCATCTCCTTCTCCAGCACAGACAAGCTCATCGACCCATCGTCGTCTCCGTGCCATTGCTCTGCCTCACCTGAGCTCAACTTGCATTTCTGGAGTAAACATGTGATTTGTGCCATTGTTTTTCCTCGACCTTGGCAGCGGGTCGGCGTTGACGCCGCGGGGGTTCTATGGACACACCTTTAAGACATGAGGCCTCGGGATCAATCTCACGGTGGATGATGCGTATTTTTAGAGCCCCATTAGTTGGCTCAATGAAGACGAAAGCGGTGGCGTAGGCGACGCCTCCTACGTCAGCACGGGGCAACGGTTCGTGTGTCCGTCCATGGATTGTGCGTAACAGAACGGGGGAATCCACCCCTCTCTCTCTCTCTCTCTCTCGCTCGCTCGCTCGCTCTCTCTAACTCTCCTCTATGTTGGTGTGAATGGTGATATGCAGGGAAAAGGGAGGGGGGTGGGGGGGTGGGGGTGGAGGGTTGAGCCAGGAGGGAAGGGGTGTGCCATTATAAGGAGCCTCAGAGGAGGCATGTGTTCAGTTGTTGAAACCCTTAGCCTAAGGATACGAGCTGAAGCACCCAACTGTCTTACAGATAGAAGGAGGACTCCGAGAGATTATCTTTGCGTCACCGATACAGGTAAGCGAGTGTGACCTTCCTTTCCTTTCTTTTTTCCCCAACCACGAGTGTGAGGCCACCTGTGCGGGGAAGATTGTGAATGAATTGTGGGAAGATGTTAAAATAGTTACTTAGGAAAGGACTCTTGTACGCACGAACCAATGGCTAAGAGATCCCGGGGGAATCTTGCTGTTTAAAGACAAACACTGTGAGGATTCTCCCTCTTTAATCCCCCTCTTTTTTTATTCTGTCATTTCTGCTTTGTCTCTTTCCGACTCTGTGATTTTTTGGGATCTTGACCTCGGAGGCAAATCTATCAAGAACCCTTTACTCACCTGGTTTAAAATATATATATATATATATAAATATATATATATATAAAAATTTCCATTACTGTGCCCGTCTCCCAGCGGCTCTCAAGGTACCACAGTCCCCGTCACCATTACCCACATCGCACTTGATAAATACTTAATTAACAAGAGAGTAAGTCCCAGTTTGTGCTGAGGAGGCGGTTAGTCACTCAGATGTATGACTTTAATCTAACACAGGTAGAATATATGTATTTTTTAAATCATAATGGAGTGTAGATTATTGATGCTATGAAAGTATAAATGTGTGTATAGTGTATACAGATATAGATCTTTAGAAATATTCCAATATTTATGCTGAAAGCCGCTTATTTATTGGTTTTCGTTGAATATCATGTGTCAGATTGAGTGAATCACAAGAAAGCTCCACAGTGACTAAAGATATTTGATTCTTGTCAAAGCCGCTCCAACGGCAACCTCAACAAGTAGGGGGGGTGGGGGGGGGGCTTGAGGTGAATCGCTTGAACGGCGTTATTATGCTAAGCGTAAGATGATGATGATTTTAATGATAATGGTAATGACTGTGCATAATCTTTTCCCATTATCAGTGGAGACGATACCCGCACAGACAGGGGAGAAGATGGGTGGTTAATGTGCCGTTCACAGATAAATGACTCCATAGTGGGGAACTGTTGTGTGAAGGATGGAAATATGTATACAGGATGGAGTGAGGTATATTACACTATGTCAGCCAATCAATTCATATGTTTCAATTTTTTTTGAATTTAAGATGCATGGCATATAAGAGAAATCCCATTTATGCCTGTGGGAAGAAAAACATGTTTTTATTATTCTATACATTTATTTATTTGGCCTTTCAATAGCTGGTTATTTTAAGATTGAAAAAAAAAAAAAAAAGCTAACACAAGAGTCCATACAATTGTTTCCTTTTTTTATGTAAATCCAATTTTTATATTTCATCTTAATCGAAAATAGGCTTAATCTGATCATACCCCACGATATTGGCAAAAACAAAACCATCTCACAATTTAGTTTTCCACCTTGTTTATTTATTCAGTGGCAGTTGCCTTATCCCCCTGCACAAACATTTTTAGCACGTCATCGGTTCATCACTTTTTCTTTATTTTGATCCCGGCCTTTACTGTCCTCGGCTTTCTCAAAGTTGGGAGCTGGTGTGGCCGTGCCAGATGCCCCATGTCCAATGGATTTGTGCAGGTGTCAACGCAGCTTAGCGGCGACCTGATCAACGATGACACCGTGTCAGCTGCCCAGCACTGCAGAATGTCAGCACTCCAGTCGGAGGCTGGTGGCAGGGAACACTGCACGGACTGGGTGCGTCGGCGAAGTGCTCAATGTCCACATCGCGTTAAAAAAGCTTTTTATTTCCTCCCACCTCCAATTGTCCTGAGCTGACTGGGCTTTGATGAAAAATGACATAATTCAATCAACTTTTTTACCGCGCACTATAGACGGGTTGGTTTGATTCCGGCATCAAGAGACATTTCTCCTCGTCTCTTCTCTTTCTGGCATTGTAGGAAAACCAAATAACCCGAACTCCATCAATAACTTTGAGAAATGATGTGAATACAGAGATCCACATGAGTGCACCTCTCTGCAATCACCCCCCCAATCTCCCACAGACTCACACACACACACACATCCGATCGGCCCCGACGAGTCCGTGCTGCTCTGTTCTCTCTTTTCTCGCTGGTGCCTTATGAGCTACACTGCGAGAATATTATTTGGGGGGGGGGGGGGGGAATTACGCAGCTTTGCGTGGGCTAAATGAGACGATTATCGTGTGCTTCCCAATGAACCACATACCTGATGCTGGGAAAGATTGCCGCTCTATCCTCGGAGGTGGGAATAAGTCCCCTGATTTAGAGGAACCCTGCAAGTACGATTGAGGGAAACAATAGCAATGATATGCTCAGTTGATCTGATATGATGATGATGATGATGTGGAAAAAAACATACAGAGAGTATCAAATCCCCGCTCAATATTTGTGCTAAATGTGTATCATGTGACGGTTATGGTCGATGCGGGGTATTGGAAGAAAAAAGTTCTGCCGTTTACCTTATTTGCACTCAATTTGTGTGCTCCGCAGTCGACATGAGATTAGTCTTCCTGAAGGGGGGGGAGAAGGAAGATAAAGGCACATAGTTATCCAGCAGCAGGAATCGAGATTATTGAGATAGATGTGGAGATGCAGCGATTAAGACAGCGAGAGTTCAGACAATGAAGGAGAATCTCTATTGCCCGCGGACGCGTCTTATCACCCTCGTGTCCGCTTTGATCGAACCGCTCGTACATGCGTCACCATGACCTCAGTGCCCTTTGAGCTTGACCTCTTCGCCCTTCGCGATCCTCACCATCTGTCAGTTCTGCCCGCGCGTGACGGCGTCCGGACCCGAAGTGCAGAAGCGCGGACGCAATCGTGAAGTCTGGTGACGCTGTGGCGGACGCGTCTGAACGGGATTAAGCAGCGCGCGCGCTCTCTCTCTCACATGAGTCATTTCAGGATCCTGCCTGCAAGGAGGGGCACGGCTGCAGGTGCCCCCTTCTCAACTTTCCGCCGGGTCGCAGGCGTGTCATCGGCGCTTTCACAGAACCTCCGTGGACGTACTTGGTGTCGATTCCCGCTGCTATTGACATGTTACTTGTGGTTTTTCTCTTTGTGAGTTGGGATTTGGACCAACGCAGTGGAATGGCAAAGTCAGTAAAAGGGAACATCCATTCTGATAAATGATTCCTTTGTCAAGCAATCGTTTCCAAACATTTTGCTGTTTTTTTGGGGGTAGGCTTCTCAAATATGAGGGGTTTGCAGATTTTCTCCATTCATTTTTCCTTCATAACTGTAAATTGTGCATCTTGAAGGTTTTGGACCAGCGATTTGAAGGACGTCTATTTGTGCTCTGGGAAACTGTAATGGACAATGTACAGCTTTCTGTGGTTTTATAGACGAAACAAATGATCAGATCAGTTCATTGAAACGGGGGCGGGGGGAACCTGTTTAACACATCTGCGGGTAATAGCACGTACTGGTTGCGGATGGCAAGCGCATTGTTTGCATCATAGCATGTAAGCAGAAGTTGCCCTAATTGCAGTTTGAGAAGCAGAATGATAATAATAATAAAAAGAATTCCATTAGAGTTGGAATTTTAAACGATCGCAGTGTAATTGCGGGCAATCCGTGACCTATGAGAGATTCAGTATCTCATGTCAAGTGGCTGGTCTGATGAGTCACCGCATGATGAACACGAGTACGTTGCAGGGAGCTCCATTCATAAGACTCGACGGTTTAAGACACATGAGCCCGGCCATCGTGGCATGACTGTGCTTATGACCTTTCGCAATGTTGGTTCTGGTAATAATAGTGATAATGGTAATAATTGCAGTGATTTGGTTTAAATTTTCTTCTTCTTTGGGCTGTCGCTCTCCCCCGTGGTTACTTTTTAGGGGTAACCACCCATCTGTCCACACATCCTTCAATTGTCTAAAGCTCCCATTCTGTAGGGGGACGAGAGGAGCTAGAGGCAATTCCAGTAAACACAGGATCTGTGACTGATTTTAGAATAACACAAAGAAAGTAGTTATTTGACTCTGCACACGGGTTCTTAAAATGTTGAAAGATGCGGTGCAGCTGTGAGCTGGACTCAGATGCCGGTGAAGGATTGTGATGTTACACGGTGGCAGATGAGGATGAAAGAAAGGAGAGGGCACCGACTCCACAGTCTAGACCATAATGTTCAAAAGTGTTACAGTAATGTGATACAATGCTCGAGTCATTTTTCTTTCTTTTTCTGTCGAGAAAAGTAGCTTTAAAGGGCAAAAACAGTCGATTGAGTTTTCTCTCTTCGTGCCGAGCAAAATCAATGCGATTCAAAATAAGAATTACATTTGATTGATTTCTTCAGAGGGGGCCGCTTGGGGCCTTTTGTCTTTCAAATTCACATCAAATTGTCAGTTCAGCCAAACTCCCCCACCCCCACCAGAAAAAAAAACCATCATTCACCTTTTGTGGTATCGGTCCATGGCGATAGTTCTGGTTTTTATCAGTGTGAGTTGTGACGTATCTGTTACAAAGGTTTCTGTCGGCATATAATCACGAGCAACGTGAATGTATGCATTGAAAAATTACATTTAAAAAAATGTAAAAAACAACTTCTCTCACCAGAAGCAGTGTCCCCCCTCACATTTGATATTCAAAGAATATCTGGGACTATATTCTAACAGAGAAATAGTCCCTGTGAAAATTGACGATAATGGAAACCATGGTTGAATAACGCACACCGTATTAAACCAAAAACACAATCTTTCCCTGATGTTAACCAAGTGCGTCGAGTGCCCAAAACTAAAGCCATTCAGAAACGGTTTAATCATGCTTCAGTTGCAATAGGCAAATATGATAGTGTTAAGTTGGTATTAATTAAAAAATCGATTACCATTGAGCATTTAGCAGGTACAGTATGTTCAATAGCAACGTTTGGCATCTGTTTCCTCGTTATCTGGATAAAAATTGTTATGTTTCCTTCAAAGGATTGCAGATGTAGTTTTAGCCAAAATAACTGATCATGGTGCATTCCAGGGGTGGAATTTAGATTTCAATGGGGGGGATAGTTACAGTAAAAGGGCTTTAGTACACGATTTTGATGAATCCCCTTCATCCCCTTTATTGTTGAAAAAATACCACAAAAAGTGATGATCTTTGGCTTTTGAAATTTATTTTTCTAGGCCTTGGAGAAATTTATTTTTCTAGGCCCTGTTGTAGCCAACAGACAAAAACATTGTACTACTTGTCCTTCAAATAGTCACTCATTCAAATGTAAATTACGCCCTTGGTGCGCTCTGTAGATGATCCAGGATGACGCCTGTTGAGTTTCCTTACGTGCTCTGTGCTGCGCGCACCACTTTGTACAGATTGAAGGGGGAAAAACTTGAGCAATCAAAACCAGAACTGTGTGCATGGCACCATACCAGGAGACACGGGTGAGGAAATAAACCCGTGTTTGTAACTTGGGTGGATCAAGCCATTGAATGGACAACCATCTTTCCCCAGTGGTCCAGAGAAACATGTACCAGGACCAGAGTAGAAAAACTATATGAATTTTGCATGGATATTATGAGACCGATCTTTATCTTTCTCCACCAAACCACACTTTATCGGCCCGTTATCTCAGATCCACGCATTTTAAACAAGCAGTCCCAGAGTGTGAGGTGATAAACCACTCTTCTCGGCCTACAAGGAATTCATCAGGCCGCCGTTAGCTGTAATAGGTGGAATATGCATTTTAATCATCTTCCCCTCCGACATAAGTGGCCGCATTTTTTCCCGCGCCATCCATCTTCGGTGGCTTCCAGCTTCCAGCCTGGCCCGTAATGACGGGGAGTTAAGATCTACTCACCGCTGGACGCGGCTGGAAACCTCCGCGATATGTCATTAAAGATAAAAGATCTCTGCCATAATTCACAGATGTGCAGAGCGACAGGGAGAAACGTGAGGGGGGTCGGATGGAGGTGGTGGTGTGTGGGGGGGGTGGGGGGGGGAGGTTGAGTGTTGAGGCACGAATGGAGCAACGAGAACGGCAGAGTGGGTGCGCCAGAGAGACACAGAGGGACAGACAGAGGGAGGCCTCCAGGTTATCTGTGCATTAGCAGCCTCCTTTGTGCTCCGCAGCTCCATGCAGGCGACTAATGGACGAGACCGAGTGAGTCAGAGCTTTGTCGGAGACAAGCGCAGGAAGGAGCTCTTCTTCTCCCTCGCCTCACACCCGTGACGCCCCGGCTCCGCTCGCCACCCTTCACAAACCCCCCCCCCCCCCCGTCAGCTTTATTTGTTCACCTTTCAACGCGGTGCACTTACACCTGGGCTGCTCATATTCCGCTCTCGTCCATTCGTTTGTTTCGCTTTCGTCAGAAAAAAAAAATATTTTTCCTGAAAGTCCTCAGGTTGAATGGAGGTGAATCTAGTATTCTATTTCAGTAAAGAGGCGAGGGCTTGGCTTGTGTTATTTATATTTTCTTTGTGCTACTTTGAAATAATTCCTTCTCCATTAAACAAAAAGAATATATTTATGACAAACATAAGAAAGGTGATCACAAGTAGAGAGTATCAATTAATTGATCAAAAATAAAATAATCCCCTGATATGGAAGTTTGAACGTTTTATGAGGTGGTTTTTTTTAACAAGAAAAGACTGAAATAAAGAAAAATACATTTAGGACGAGAAAAAGTTAACGGATCCTCCCATGCTCTCCCCAAACTTTTTTTTACCGTCTTAGTTACCTCTATTAGGAGAACAAAATAGTTGCAAGATGAAAAGATGTATATTCAGAGGGACATTTTCTATGCTCCATTTTCTTTTCGCTTTCATGCCAGCGTTCATTTAGAAGGGCAAGCTATTTACAAATGACAAGGATCTATAGTTTCAAATGCTACTCTCCCTGTAATAAGGTCCCATTCTCCTGCACGAATAATGTTGTTTCGGTGCCCCGGGGGGGGGGGGGGGGGGGGGGGGGGGGTGAAGCCCTGTGAGAAGGGGCGTCTCTAGCAATCATCCTTTTATCCGTGTACGTCACATATGATATATCAGCCCCCTGCACCCAGTCAACTGCCTGCTCGGTCACATTATGCACATTATGCAAATGACATGAAACATTTCTAGATAGCTGAAAAAGTATGCAAATTCACCCGCAAGGGGTGGCGAAAAATGGACCCATGTGGCAATGTCAGGACCGAGAAGGGGAGTCGTTGCCAAGAATGGAAAAGGCGGCTCAGAGTGTCACACAGATTCCATTTGAAGTTGTTGAGAATATGGGAAAGTTGTGACTGGGCGTGGCCCTTGGATGTGAGCAGCTCCTGGGCACGGTGACGCGCCCACTCGGTAAAGTGTCATACAATCAGTCGTGGTTCTTTTTAGAAAACTACAGACTACCAATCATCTACTTAATCCAATCTTGGCCGGAGAAGTGCTTTTTTTTTTGGAGAAATGAATGTTGTTCTTTTGAGGGATTCATAACTGTTTGTATCCGCCTGCAATTGTATTTTTTTTCCTTTAACTGTCAGATCACTGTTTTTTTCTGTTAACTCCAAATGACTTTTTCAACTCATATTATCAGAAATATCTAACGTTACAGAGTTGTCAAGTTTTCATTTTGTGTAAAGCTACATTTTGTTTTATTCTGCTCCCACTGCATTATTATTCTACTCAACACAATGACAATTTTAATTCCATGATGTTCTGTTACTGAAGACTGTTACCCATCTCAGTGCATTGTGTATACGCATTGGAATGTTGATGTCGGTCACAGATCTTTCCAAGACGGTCCATCAAATAGCTATTGAAAAATGCCACGGTGTCAAATCAATGTGGTCAGAGATCACCAACGATTGTATGGATTGGCGATCCATCCGATGGGTTTTCGAAATACTTCCGTGACAGACTGACAGACCGACCGACGCTGTCATCCCGAGAGCCAGCCAAAAATTAGCAACCAAACTTTAAAATATCAGCCTGGGCTAGTTTTTATTCATGCATAACAAGTGAGCACACTTGAGTGGTGACCATAGACATCTCCACCTCCCCTCACTGCCCAAAAAAGAAGCCCAAATATTCCGGAATTGGTCGCTGCCATCTTGCGCTGGTGACGTTTATTTCGGCTCATCCTGTTTGTAAGTCAGTCTCAGCTGTCAATCGTCATTTTTAGAATCAAATAAGGACTGAAAACCAAACTTGCTGCGAAAAAATCAACACGTGAACATTACAGTACATCAGTGTGATTAGAACTACTTAAACTGACAGAATCCATCTTTGGATTTTTTAAAGCGTACTTTGACTTTTGTCCTTGCCCCATCTGCTAACCTGGCGCGATCAAAATGTTGTGGCTTACTTTCGGGGGAGCTGTCATATCGTCCATCTTGATGTACAGTCTACAGTGACGACTGCTCTATTGATGGTTTTCAAAAAGCAAACTCTACTCACACCACTTCCTCCCCTGATATTATTTGAGTCCCTCACTGCTATCAATATGCTCTAGCACCCACTGCTAGAAAATCAGTCATTTAAAGGTGCCGTCCCAAAATTTGGTGTTTCACTTCCATTAAGTTGGGGACGGATTACAAAGGAAACTTTCAAAACTGAGGCAGCAAAGGGTGAGATATTACTTTAATGGCAACCAAAGAAAAACCCCACGCACTGTGGCCGTACATCACGTGTGTGCGCTCTCCATGAAACACTTTCGGTGTGTAACGATGTCGGAGCAGGGAACTCTCGGGCTAATGGGCGCAATCGCCGGGCCCCGCGGGGTTAGGCGTGTCGTGCTGTGTGGGGACAGGAGTTGTGCAAACAGACGTGAGTGGGGTATGCAATAAATAAACAATGAGCAACAGGAGACACTTTCAACCCATCCCGAGTCAATGAGCTGACCAACACAAATCATTACAAGCAGCTCACTATGATGCCCTCCATAAACACCTAGCAGGCTGCAGATTGATGACAGTGTAGACCATTTACTATTAATATCCTTGTCAATTGTCTCTCACTGACAATAATGGTTTCCATTCAAAGGGGGCGACGGCGGCAGCCGGTGGCCCGGTAAGTCATTCCCTGAGCATTCAGACGCATAAATTGCTCTTGATCCACTTCATCAAGCGTCGGCTGCAGCCAGATAGATCTCTAATCAGCTAAACAATAGGCCTATCGAAGCCCACGAACGAATGAATTAACAAACGAACCCACCGCGGAAATTTGACGGCAGTCAGTTGAAGATTTCCCGGATATATTGAATCGACCCGCGGCTTCGCCAAAAACAATTGCACTCGGATGGGGCTCATTTGGAAGTCGTTCATATTATAAAATGGATACTGATAAACAGTTTTGTCAAAATTGGAAATAAAAAAGTGCAAGCGTTCGCCTAATGAGGATATGTTTCTGGCCCCTTTTTTTTTATCATCACTCCTCAGATGATGGGATGCGGCCCCCGTGTTGTTAAGCTATGAACGTCTCAATGTGTCAAACTAGACAAATGGACGTCCGTTGTGCCACAACAAAAGCCCTGAAAACATGACATCGCGAAACTCTCCATTAATGATGATGGCTCCGAATGCCTGTTCATATTAACACACCACTGGAGCCCATTGTTAATGTTTGAAAGCCACATCTTTGTGGCACCCGAGCGTATCCAGGGCCTACGCCATCGCTTACACAGTTCACTCATTTGTCCAACTTACTTAGTGAGGGCCACTTTAGGGAGAACATAACAATATCAAATGGGCTTAGTCAGCAGGCTAGCAAATGATCATTGCACAAAACATCTCGGCATAAGCAAACAAACATGTCCCTCTAATGATTTCCCATAAAGCCATTTATATATTTTTTCAATGGGCCGGCGTCACACTCGACTTGAACCATATGTTATCGACTGTGAGTGGTAATGTGCTAAAGCGAGAATGGTCTCGGTGGGCCGGTTTTTTAATGTATTCTTTTTTTTTTTTTACTTTCTTTTTTTTTTACTTCAGTGCACGCATCAATACAACACCCACTCACTGTTTATTTCCAAAGATTTCCGTTCACTCCCATCGATACCACGTCCTTACTGCTGCCTCCAGCCATGGCGACTTCTGCCACCCGACTCTGTCGTCATCAAACCTGTGAAAACGTCGCGAGTGTGAATTCCACTTTGACCAGATGGGAGCTCGTGTGAGTCGACGCGCCACCGGGCGTTTCTCCTCTTCAATCTGCTATTGATGGCGTATGATGCAGTCGTGCCGCTGTTTGTATTACTAACCCTTTTTTTTTTTTTATATGCCAAACATCTCAATATCTGTAGAGGAAATGACTGCACAGCCCGCCTCAACGTGTTCACGATCAAGTTGGATTTTTTAGTAAATTTAGGTGTTTAACATGTGAAACCTATCCAAAATAAATATCCGCAAACAGTTATATGCAGTAACAGAAACCAATGCTGCATTTACTGTACAGAATGTTTAATGGATTTTACCCAACAGCGAAAAAATGGTATGATCTATCAGCTGCACAAACAGTGCATGTGCAAAAAGGCCCTGCTTAGTTTCATGGGTCCCATCATTTCCCTAATCCCTTCTGAGCACGTCGCTTGTAAAAGAACTCAAATCGGTGCTAATTACAGGAGCAACGGGGGCGATCGCTCTGGCTTTGGTCGATTGGTTTTGCCCTTTTAGAAATCAGCAGCGGAAAAAGGAACGTTCCGCTGTGCGTTGTCTACAAGGCTCCAGCTCACACCGGTAATTGGTTCATTATTTGGAAAGTGTACCTGCTGAACACTGGTGTTGTTTTTCCTTTCATTAGCAACGACTTCTCAAACAGGTTTTTTTCCCCCCTCTGGACCAGCTTTGATATTTCAATATCACTATCAAGTGCTACCAAGGGGGAACGTAGAGTTTCCTGCAGCGAGTCGTTTATGTCAAGAAGAGTAATAGAAAAAAATCCTAAAGCAGACTGAGGCTTTGAGGGCATGACTTCTTATGAAATATATATATGTTGGTTAGATATTTTTTGTGTCACCATGAATGACAACAGCTACGTATAATCTTCCTGCTGCAATGTACTGTTGTGTGTACTGCTAGGGAAAGTTAAGTCCTGGCACAAA